>NC_041381.1:652631593-652654579 GCF_002162155.2 Triticum dicoccoides | reverse complement strand
TCTCTCTCTCCCGACCACAAAAGAGAGCCCCCTACACACTCAACGACCGCCCAGTCCAACCCACTCCATACGCTGACCTAAAAGACCAGAAAGCTGAGCAAGGCCAACTAACGACGATGTGTGTTCCTATTTGCCGCCTAACGCGCCAGATACAACTTCACGATCTAGCGCCCGGCCCATGGAGCGTGTGCTTGAGCGCTTCAGTGTGATCTAGCGCCCTAAGAGCGAACGAGGATCATCTCAAAAAAAAAAAGCGAACGAGGGGATCTCCACGATGATATGACCTGAGTGAAAATCGATCGACTCACTCACCAAATTGAATGCCGAATTACTCTGGGGCTTTTTACCCTAGGAAGCTTAGTGATTTTAGGGATTTACTGTGCCAAAATGTGAATATAAATAACGTTTGCGGCTTCGAAATAAGAAATGAGCGGGAGATTTTCTTTTCTAAAACAAGAAATTGTTAGACTGTATACATATACGTGGACCCCTTGTACACATATGTAATTGTATTGTACCCTTTGGTACTCCTATATAATGAGATAGCCACACCCCGTTTAGGGTGTCGAGCAGTTTCCCAAACTCTACGTTTTACATGGTATCAGTTTAGGGTTTCGATATGTCTTCCGCTGCCCCTCGCGCCGCCGCCGCCGCATCGGCCCCTGCCACCGCCGATCCCTCGGCCGCTGCCATCGCTGACGCCGCGTCGGCCCAGGAGCTTGCTTCTTCGTCACCCTTCATGGCCTCCCGCCCCTTGGCTACGACCTGGCGGCAGCCACCCGCGGCCCTCCCTCACGGGTCAAGCGGGACCGGTGACCTGCCTCCGCCGATCCCATCTGGTGGGTCTTCCGCAGTCGTCGTCGCTGGGCCGCCGGGGGTCCGCGGGCCTGCGCCTGTGTATGGCGCCCCTGCCTCACCCCTCGGCGCCCTGCCTCCGTCGTATGGCGCCCCCTGGTTCGGCGCCCCTGCCTCGACACTCGGCGTCGCGCCCTCGCCATCGTCCGCCTGGCCGCCAACCTACGGCGTTGGGGCGCCACACCCATCGGCCTACGGGGTGCAGCTGCCCACGCTGCCTCAAGGGTCTGCGCCCCCTGTTCTGCCCGGAGCCCCGGCTGGCTCGGGCCATGGCCCCGCCCCTGCAGGCGCATACTCGGCGTCACCATACGCGTGTGCGCACCTGGCGCTCCCCCCCCAACCCGGAGATGGATCCGATGATGGGCTGCTACGCGCCACCGGCACAGCCTCATGTGGATCACATGACCGCGCGGACGCCGTTTTACTTCTCACACCTCCTTCCGGTGAAGCTTACGCTGGATAATTATTTGTCCTGGCGAGCTCGGGTGCTACCCCTTCTTCGCAGCCGCTACCTGGAGGGGTATGTCGATGGCTCCATCCCATGCCCACCACCGTATCATCCGGCGTACCACGTGTGGGTGGCTCAGGATCAGGCGATTCTCTCCGCTATCCGGTCATCGCTCACTCCGAGCGTGTCGTCGCTGGTCATCTTCGCTGCGACGTCCCGAGATGCTTGGTCGGCACTTCACATCAGCTTCGCCTCGCAGTCTACGGCGCGTGCTCATGCCATACGCACCGAGTTGGGGGAGACTAAACTTGGTGGTCTCTCTATCACCGAGTACTTTAACAAGATGTCGGGTCTTGCGGACACATTGGCCTCAATTGGTCAGCCCCTTGGAGATGAGGAGTTCAGCACCCACGTGCTCAATGGTCTTGATGATGATTATGACAATCTCGTCGAGAATATTCATAGTCGTGAGGCGCCACTTCTGCCGCGAGAGCTATATGCACGTCTTCTAGGCCGTGAGCAGCGCATCAAAGCGCGCCATGGCTCCCGAGCTTCATATCTGCCAACGCCGCATCCCGTGGTAAGCTGCAGAAGCCGTCACCATCCCCGGGCGGGAAACCGGCGGCCTCGTCCTCGTCCTCGCAGGCCCGCGCTACCCCGCCCTCCATCACTGGCGGCACTCATCCGGTGGCTTGCTGCCCTAGCTGTGGTGCTCAGCAGGCTTGCCAGCTGTGTGGCCTTGAGCGCCACATCGCCTCCCACTGCCACCGGCGCTACAAGCAAGACTTCCTCGGCCTAGGCAATAATGGCAAGGGGAATGAAAAACAGGCTGCTGCGATGACAAGTCATGATCATGGGCGCACCCCGTCCTACTCCATCGATCCTGCGTGGTATATGGACACGGGGGCCACGAACCACCTCACCAACGAGATGGCCAAGCTTTCCACCAAGGAACCATATCGCGGTCATGATCAGGTGCACACAGCCAATGGAGCAGGTATGCACGTCTCTCATGTTGGTCAGGCCTCACTCCTTACACATAACTTTCGCAAACTGCATCTTTCCAATGTCCTTCGTGTTCCCACTGCTACACGTAGTTTGTTGTCTATTCCTCAACTTACCCGTGATAATAATGTCCTTGCTGAGTTTCACCCTTTTCGTTTCTTTATCAAGGACCGGGACACGAGGGCCGTTCTGCTTAGCGGTCGTCTTCGCCACGGCTTATATCCACTTGACGTGCCGCCTACATCTCCTATGCAGTCCTCCCCTCAGGCGTTCAGCGGCGTTCGTGTGTCATCTACACATTGGCATGCACGCCTGGGTCACCCTACTGCTCCTATAGTTCGTCATGTGCTACATCGTTATGAACTACCAGTTGTGTCCAATAAAACTGCTGGAACCATTTGTGATGCCTGTCAGCAGGGCAAGAGTCACCAACTTCCATTTTCAGAGTCTAGTCGTGTTGTGAACCATCCTCTTGAGCTTGTGTTCTCTGATGTATGGGGTCATGCCCAAACATCCGTTAGTGGCCATAATTATTATGTCAGCTTCATTGATGCTTATAGTCGGTTTACTTGGCTTTACCTTATTAAGAAAAAATCTGATGTGTTCGATGTTTTTATTCAGTTTCAAGCACATGTTGAGCGTCTCCTTAAGCAGAAAATTATTCATGTCCAATCCGACTGGGGTGGTGAGTATCACAACCTCAACACTTTTTTCAACAAGCTTGAGATCTCGCACCGTGTGTCTTGTCCTCATACACATCAACAGAATGGCACCGCCGAACGTAAGCATCGTCATCTTGTAGAAACTGGCCTTACTTTGCTAGCTCATGCCTCCGTTCCGTTTTGGTTTTGGAGTGATGCCTTCTCCACCGCTTGTTTCTTGATAAACAGGCTGCCTTCACGACTTCTGAATATGAAAACTCCCCTTGAACTCTTGCTCAACGAAATCCCAGATTACACTTTCCTCAAAGTGTTTGGGTGTGCATGTTGGCCTCATTTGCGTCCATACAACAAACGTAAGTTAGAGTTTCGGTCTAAAAAGTGTATTTTTCTTGGGTATAGTTCCCTTCACAAAGGGTACAAATGCCCACACGTTCCCACTAACCGCGTCTACATTTCTCGTGACGTCGTTTTTGATGAGAATGTCTTCCCTTTTCATGCACTTCCGAATAACTCTGAAACTCCTATGCCACCTGTCCACTCTTCTGTACCTGTGCCTGATCAATTTGTGGATGTTGCAAATGCTCCTGCGTTGCTTCCTAATCATGCTGCAGGTATTGGTCGTGGTGCTCGTCTTGAGCTTCTTGATGAACATGTGCCAGATGATGATGATCCGGAGCGGGACGTGGATCTGCATGGGACATGCATATCGGGTGCGGCCGCCCCGCGGGTGCTGCCCTCGTCCTCACCCGCCCCGCGGGTGCCGTCCTCGCCCTCACCCGACCCGCAGGCGCCGCCCTCGCCCGCCTCGCAGGAGTCGCTCGCGCCTGGCCTGGCTGGGCCGTCTGCCGCAACCCCCAGAAGAAGTATTCTCTGGATCTATTGCGTCGTGCTGGCATGCTGAAGTGTAAACATGTGACCACTCCGATGTCTGCTACTGATCGGTTGTCTGCCCTGGATGGAGACCTTCTTTCACCGGATGATGCTACTGAGTATCGTAGTCTTGTTGGTGGTCTGCAGTATCTTACTATCACCAGACCAGATGTCTCTTATGCAGTCAACCGTGTCTGTCAGTATCTTCATGCGCCCAGGACGTCTCATTGGTCAGCTGTGAAACGCATTCTGCGTTATATCTGTTTCACAACCTCTTATGGTTTACTCCTCCAGCCTGCACCATCTTATGAGATCTCAGCCTTTTCCGATGCAGATTGGGCCGGGTGTCCTGATGACAGGCGATCCACGGGGGGATATGCAGTGTTCCTTGGGCCTAATTTGATCGCCTGGAATGCTCGTAAGTAGGCTACAGTTTCTCGCAGCAGTACTGAAGCTGAGTACAAAGCAGTTGCTGATGCAACTGCTGAGATCGTATGAGTTCAGTCCTTGTTGAGAGAATTGAGAGTTCCTCCTGCTCGTTCTCCAGTGCTTTGGTGTGACAACATTGGCGCTACCTATCTCTCATCTAATCCGGTGTTTCATGCTCGGACGAAACACATTGAGGTGGACTATCATTTTGTTCGAGAACGTGTTGCACAGAAGCTTCTCAGTATCAAGTTCATCTCATCAAAGGATCAACTTGCTGACATCTTCACGAAGCCTCTTCCACAACCACAGTTTGTAGGCTGTAGGCGCAATCTTAACTTACTTTGTACTTCAGGCTATAGTTAAGATTGAGGGAGGGTGTTAGACTGTATACATATACGTGAACCCCTTGTACACATATGTAATTGTATTGTACCCTTTGGTACTCCTTTATAATGAGATAGCCACATCCCGTTTAGGGTGTCGAGCAGTTTCCCAAACTCTACGTTTTACAGAAATGACTGCGGCTATTGCACAATGCTGCTGGGGGATGTGTCTTTTGAACTTTCTACCCTTGGGTTGGTCTCATTATTTTTCTTTTGACCTTTCTACTCGCAGTTTGAACCATTGATGCATAGGCCGGCCGCTACGAGATGTGTGTCGGTGCAACACACAGGAAAGAAACTTTGCTTTTTGACATGCAGTGACAGAAAGGAAGTCGAGCTGCCACGAGCCACAGTGAAAGTAGCTCAAGCTCCTCGTTATAAAATTGGCGAGGCAGCAGCGTGATGCCGTGCGTGTCCCGTGGCGCCGATGGCGGGCTCTCTGTATATAACATGCACACACTAGCAGTAGCACCACCGATCTCGTGGTCGTAGGCGAGGCGAGGCGACAAAAGCAAAGACTACACACAAGAGTTGGCCACACGATGAGCTGCCAAGAAGGCGCCATGCCGGCGGCGGCGGTGGCGCAGCCGCACGTCCTCCTCGTGTCGTGCCCGCTGCAGGGCCACGTGAACCCGCTACTCCGCCTCGGCCGGCGCCTCACCGCCAGGGGCCTCCTCGTCACCTTCACCACCATCCTCCGCGGCGCCATCCACCGCGACGACGGCGCCTCCTCGGGCGGCGTCCTATTCGAGTACCGCCCGCGCGGCGACGACGACGGCTCACACGAACGGACGATGGCACCCAACGACATGCTACGGCACGTCGTGGACGTGGGCCCCGCGGTGCTGGCCGACATGGTCCGGCGCCACGCCGACGCCGGCCGGCCGGTCTCCTGCATCGTCAACACCACCTTCGTGCCCTGGGCGCTCGACGTGGCCCGGGAGCTGGGCGTCCCCTGCGCCACCTTGTGGAACCAGTCCTGCGCCGTGCTGTCGCTCTATTACCATTTCTACAACAACGACGCGCCAGTGCTGCTGCCCGGGCTGCCGGCCATGTCCGTGGACGAGCTGCCGACCTTGGTCCGACCCGAGTTCGCGCACAACCTATGGGGCCAGATGCTCAGGGCGCAGCTCGTGCAGGTGCGGGAGAAGGCACCGTCATGGGTGCTCGTAAACACCTTCCACGAGCTTGAGTGCACCGCCATCGACGCGCTTCGGGCTCGCGCCGTCCCGGTCGCGCCCGTCGGCCCCCTCCTGGACGATGAGCCGGCCGTGGCCGGCGACGACGGCTGCGTGATGGCGTGGCTCGACGCGCAGCCGCCGCGCTCTGTCGTGTACGTGGCGTTCGGCAGCATCGTGGACATCGGGCGGGACGAGACGGCCGCCCTGGCGGAGGGACTCGCCAGCACTGGCAGGCCGTTCCTGTGGGTGGTGCGCGACGACCTCCTCCACCTCCCGCAGCCCGTCTTCGCCGCCTGCCGCGGAGACACCAGCAGGATCGTGGCGTGGTGCCCGCAGGGGCGCGTGCTCCGGCATGGCGCGGTCGGGTGCTTCGTAACGCACTGCGGGTGGAACTCCGTCACCGAGGCGCTGGCCGCGGGGGTGCCGGTGGTCGCGTACCCGTGGTGGTCGGACCAGTTCACCAACGCCAAGTTCCTGGTGGAGGAGTACGGGGTCGGCATCCGGCTGCCGGCGCCGGTGACGCAGGAGGCGCTCCGTGCGTGCGTCAACGAGGTGATGAGCGGACCGGAGGCGGCAGCGATCCGGAGGAGGGCGACGGCGTGGAAGGAGGAAGCAGCGGCAGCGCTGGCCGACGGCGGGTCATCGGACAGCGGCCTCGACGCTTTCGTTGACTTCTTGCGAGCGGCCGTAGGATCTCGTGCAGTTGACACGATTAGCTCGCCGCCGGCAAAGCAGGGATCAGTCAGTTCGTTATAATTCATTAGTGGTGACACTCGAATAAACCATCTTATTCTTATCCCTTGGAGAACATTTCTGTCGAGCCAATGAACGCGCTTCAACCATGTTGTATGGATATATGCTCTACGATTTGGCTCGTCACTCGCGAATGGCCGAAATAGGAGCTAAGCAAAGGTTAGCAGACCTGTACACCACTAATCCTTCTACTCATATGAAATGTCGTTGCATCATATCATAGGCATGATGTGGATAGAGCAAAGAGATGCCAAATGATGGCGCGTCTTGTCTCGTCTTTTGGCTCTATTCTAAAGTACTCCCTTCCTCCCAATTTACGGGTCTCCTCCATATTTTAAGTCAAATTTAAACAATATTTTGCTTATTTTTGTTCTTTTTTCTTGTGTAATGTACTCTTAAAAGAGGCTTTTGCCCCCCTTTATAAATAAAGACACGATCCGAAGAAAGTACATGGTCGAACGATACAGGATGGTGAGGTAATCCTCTTACAAGCAGATTCTAGACTATCCGGACCGTGAAGAAGAGAAGCAACTACGCTACTGAAGGAGAACACCGGAGAAACTGAGAACAACCCCACATAGCACCCTAGGACAGCTAAGCTCCTCGACAACGCCCTCAAAAGGGATAACAACGCAGAGCGTCGTCGCTGCCTAGCCCCACTAGGCAAGGGTCTTCACCGAGAACTCTGACACGGAGAGGAGATCCATGACGGCGTCTTCAAGAAGAGAGCGGCGCCCGCAAGATGTGCCCAGATCCCAGACCCAGACCTGGGCGACGTCCAATAGAGGAGCGCCCGAGCCTCCAACCGCTACCCCTCCTGTCATCCACATGACCAAGATGGGAGCCACCGACGCCGCCATATGCTGTCGCCGAAGTGCCAACCATGCGAACCACCATCCAGAGTCGCCGCCCCGGCATCCATGTCCGAGACCTCACCCGCCGCCCACACTTCATAGTACCAACCACGTTAGGAAGAATAAAAGGCCGCCCCTTTCACTCATAGCCCAGCATGAGCCACGGAGGCAAGGCCGGCGCCAACACTGTAGGGGCCCCAGCCCAACGTCCCCAACCAGTCCCGGTGGACTGGAGGAGACACGCCATCGTCGAGCACACTCGCACGACGCCATGTCCGTACCTCTCGACTGTGTGTTGCCCGATAGTATCGTGATGTCTCGACCACCACCAACGACCATCACACCCGCGAATGGAGGGACCTCCCCGCTCACGGGCACTACCCAGGCGAGCCCAATCTCACCTACCCGGAGCAGCAAGTCTGGCACGCCTCTGGCCCCAAGTAGATCCTCCCGAGCACGAGCCCCCGATCACAGCTTCTCTGACGGCATAGACCGGGGAGAAGGGATATCGCATCTGCCACGCTGCGCCGCCGGTGGGGCATGACCACCAATGAGCGCTGCCACCCCCATCGACCCGTTTCCACCCACACGTCAGTCAAGCCGGTCACGACGAACACACAGCTGGACACACCTGACTGGGGCACACCACCACGCCGCGCCACCACCGTCTCCCGAAGTCATCGGAGACGGCCAGCTCGTGCCGCCATAGCCGGCATTGCTCACGAGCAGGTGGTTGGACGAGCCCCCGATGCAGATCAGATCGGAAAGTCTACTGCCGCCACCCCCACGACATCCAGCAGCCGTCAGCATCACGGCGCCGCCACTGAACCTTGCCGGGCCACCACTGCCGGCCGCCACCACCGTCCAGGACCTGCAGCGGCCGCCAGCCCCATGCCGCCCACAGCCCGCCGAGCAGCAGCAAACATGCCCCTCCAGCAAGCAGTCTGATGCGCCACAGATTCCACGTGACGTCGCCGTCGGGAGGACACTCATTGCGCTCGCGGCGACCCACCAACGGCGATGCCCTAGCCCGTGGCAGCGGCCGACACTGATGATGCTTCAGATGATGTTTTGCAACATGGATGTTGTTGTGGAAGGAAAATTCGCAACACAGATGATGTTTCAGATTTTTTTCGTCTTATCTTTTTTTTTTGTTGCAACAAGGGTGTCGTTACGAAATGCAATTTTGTAACACAGATAATGTTAGAGGAAAAGAAATGCAGAAACAGACCCGCAAAAGACACGCGTCGCATGCAGAAGACGAGGGACGACGCTCGCGTGCGGTCCGCCGGCTGAAACGGAGCGTTTGCCAAGGTCCAAAACCCCAGGCGGAGCCTACTAGTAGTAGCGGAGGCTAGCATTGCTGGTCTGACTAATCCCAGGACGAGAGTTTCGCGTGTGGTCCGAAACGGAACAACGGATCACCACCGCGCCGGAGCGATCCAGCCCCCGCCGATCCATGGCTCCCGCGGCGGCGCGCCTCCTCCTCCTCGTCCTCGCCGTCGCCTCCTCCCTCTCCGTGGGCGCGGACGCCCTCCGGTCTTTGGGCGTCGGCGACGGGGCCACCGCGCAGGGGGACTACGCCGTGGAGCTTGACGCCACCACCTTCGACGCCTTCCTCACGGCCTCCCGGGAGTCCTTCGCCGTCGTCGAGTTCTACGCCCACTGGTCAGTCACCGGCTCGATTCGATTCGATGGAATCGCGAGATGGTTACGAATCGAGGTTTCGGGATAGCTCGATGGCCCGAGATGTGACGCGGGGTTTCATGCCGTTGTCGATCTGTCAGTCGCAAATCGAAAATGATTAGTTCTTCTCTGATTTCAGCAGCTGAATACAGTACGATATTAGCACCTCGTGTGTAGTTTTCCATATGTACTATCAGAGTAGTGTAATTGTACTTTCTTCGTGTTATGTCTGAAATCGCTACTGACTGGAACATGATGATTTTGTTAACTCAAGTACGTACAGGAACCCACTGAAGTGGACTATAGAGTGATATCGCTGCCCCTCAGCTTCAGAATTTCATTGATCGAAGATTTTGTTTTTGTGTCCCTAGTAAATTGCTTCTTCCAAATTCGAATTCATCTCTACCTACCATATTGTCCACTAATTTTACCATTGACCATGGAAAATTTGAAGGATCGACTGGCTTACCTTTGTGGAAGCATACTCTTAAGTCTTAACACCCTGTTGGTACTCCATTTCGTTTCTGCTTAATGCCATTTGTTCCCGTCTTGTTTTATTACTGCTAACTGAATGCCTATCATGCTTGTGCAGGTGTCCAGCTTGCAGAAACTACAAGGTATTGAGCCTATGGTGGTAGAGTGTATCATATATATTCATATGATCTGGAAATCCACTCATGCTAATTTCAATTTCTTCCTTACCTGCAGCCCCATTATGAGAAGGTTGCGAAACTTTTCAACGGTCCAGATGCTGCACATCCTGGGAGAGTACTGATGGCTAGGATTGATTGTGCATCAAAGGTACAGTACTTCTTGTGAAGGGTGATAATTTTCATCAGATTGCTGAAGCTAAACTACTAAGCACTTTAAAGGGGATATTTTGGTGATTCTGTTACTGTAAGATGAGATAACCTAGAGAAGTACCGATGTGTATCTTCAGTTTATAGTTATCCTGTTTGTTATTGTCACTTGAAGGCTAGAAATGAGCTTCTTCTCACGTGAAAGATTAGTCTCTCATTTGATTTATTTTAATTTCCATTTTTGTCGCAAACCTAATAATGTACCAATTAGTTCCTCAAGCAGTGGTGCGCATTGGCATGCAGTGATGTTTTATTTCTTTTGAATGTTTGACATCACAGGTGAACATAGATCTTTGCAATAGATTTTCTGTTGACCGTTATCCTTTACTACTTTGGGGGCGCCCACCAAAATTTGCTAACATTAAGTGGGACCGGAAGCAAGAGAAAAGCAAAATAAAATTGATTGATGATGGAAGAACAGCAGAGCGTTTACTTAAGTGGATAAATAAGCAAATGGAAAGGCAAGTTTTTCTCCTGACTATTTTACTATCCCTAAAAGTTCAATTGATATGACATCTACTGAACTACTCTCTCCGTCCGAAAATACTTGTCATCAAAATGGATAAAAAAAGATGTATCTAGAACTAAAATACGTCTAGATACATCCTCTTTTATCCATTTTGATGACAAGTATTTTCGGACAGAGGGAGTATCAAAATTTTGTCCACCTATTTTTGTTACCTCTGTTTCTGAACTAAGTACACCAGTGTATATTTGGGCTTAACATCTTATTCTCTTGCTTAGATGCTTCTATGTTTTGGTTCAGTTCTACCATTACAGGCATGATGGATTTTATCAATACACCCTCTTTATGCTATGTGCAGCTCGTTCACTTTGGATGACAAAAAATATGAGAAGGAAAATGTGCTTCCAAACAATGCTTCAGATCTTAAACAGGTACAGCTGCATACTTTATTTGTTGAGCTAAAGTGCATAAAATCTTGTGTCATGCACTAACAAGCAGTTTTTTCTACGTACTTAATCTGTTGTATTAGGTTGTTCAAGCAATTTACAGTGTTGCGGAAGCAACAGCTCATGCATTACAGATATTTTTGGAGCACAATGTTCTAGTTCAATGATCAAAATTCACGATTGACAGTGGCAGAGCTAGCCCATGTGTGGATCGAGCTAGTTGAATGTTCTATATTAGAAGAGTGAAGGGAGATGGTTTATGGGTGCTCGTTTGGCCACAAAATTGAAGGAAATATGCACTAGAGGCAGTAATAAAGTTATTATTTTATTTCCTTATATCATGATAAATGTTTATTATTCATGTTAGAATTGTATTAACAGGAAACTTAGTACATGTGTGAATACATAAACAAAAGAGAGTGTCCCTAGTATGCCTCTACTTGACTAGCTCGTTAATCAAAGATGGTTAAGTTTCCTGACCATAGACATGTATTGTCATTTGATGAACGGGATCACATCATTAGAGAATGATGTGATGGACAAGACCCATCTGTTAGCTTAGCGTAATGATCGTTAAGTTTTATTTTTATTGCTTTCTTCATGACTTATACATATTTTTCTCTGATTATGAGATTATGCAACTCCCAGATACCGGATGAACACCTTGTGTGCTATCAAACGTCACAACATAACTGCGTGATTATAAAGATGCTCTACAGGTGTCTCTGAAGGTGTTTGTTGGGTTTGGCATATATCAAGATTAGGATTTGTCACTTCGTGTATCGGAGAGGTATCTATGGGCCCTCTCGGTAATGCACGTCACTATAAGCCTTGCAAGCAATGTGACTAATGTGTTAGTTGCGGGATGATGCATTACGGAATGAGGAAAGAGACTTGCCGCTAACGATATTGAACTAGGTATGATGATACCGACGATCGAATCTCGGGCAAATAACATACCGATGACAAAGGGAATGACGTATGTTGTTATGCGGTTTGACCGATAAAGATCTTCGTAGAATATGTAGGAGCCAATATGAGCATCCAGGTTCCGCTATTGGTTATTGACTAGATATGTGTCTCGGTCATGTCTACATAGTTCTCGAACCCGTAGGGTCCGTACGCTTAACGTTCGATGACGATTTGTATTATGAGTTATGTGTTTTGATGACCGAAGTTTGTTCGGGGTCCCGGATGAGATCACGGACATGACGAGGAGTCTCGAAATGGTCGAGGGGTAAAGATTCATATATTGGAAGGCTATATTCGAACATCGGAACGGTTCCGAGTGATTCGGGTATTTTTCGGAGTACCGGAGAGTTACGGGAATTTGCTGGGGGAAGTTAATGGGCCTTATTGGGCTTTAGTGGCGAGAGGGGAGAAGGGCTAAGAGGTGGCGCGCGCCTCCCCCCTGCCCAAACCGAATTGGACAAGGGGTGGGGGCGCCCCCCCCCTTTCCTTCTCCCTCTCCCTTTCTTTCCTTCTCTCCCACTCCGAATAGGAAAGGGAATCCTACTAGGACTTGGGGAATCCTAGTAGGATTCCCTATGCTTGGCGCGCCCCCTAGGCCGGCCACCTCCTCCCTCCCTCCTTTATATATGGGGGAGGGGAGCACCCCAAGATTTGTCTTAGTCGGGTGTGGTGCCCCCCTCCATAGTTACACACCTCGGTCATATCGTCGTAGTGCTGAGGCGGAACTCTCCCTCGTCCTCAACTGGATCAAGAGCTCGAGGGACGTCGTCAAGCTGAACGTGTGCTGAACGCGGAGGTCCCGTACGTTCGGTATTTGGATCGGTTGGATCGCGAAGATGTTCGACTACATCAACCGCGTTATTAAACGCTTCCGCTTTCAGTCTATGAGGGTACGTGGACACACTCTCCCTGCTCGTTGCTATGCTTCTCCTAGATAGATCTTGCGTGATCGTAGGATTTTTTTTGTAATACTACGTTCCCTAATAAAAATTCTGTTGATTATTGGTACTCCTTGGTACACATGATTGGCGTAACACAATTTATGGGAAGTATTATACTCAGTTGAATGTTTATCCAAAATGAGTCAAAGAAAGTGGTATGTGGTGTTTCTGGAACACTTGAGGTGTCATGCATCTCAAATTCGTTAACTTGGAAAATTCTTGCAATATTCCAACATAGCATAAAATTATCAGCAAAGAATTAAACTAAATGATTTGATAAGTGAGTAAAATAAAGCAAACGTGATTGAAACATTTTTCCTATAATAATAATGAAATGGATAAACACAATAGATTTCAGTTCACGTTAGTTAGTATAAATGCTTCTGCGTACCTCTAATGTGACTAGTAAGAGCATCTCCACTTGAGCCCCCTCAACAGGCCCCCCAGGGCAAGTTTTTTTGTGTCGGCGCCCAAAAAAATAACCAGTCGCGCCCCCAGGATGTCGAAATCCGCCGGCTCGACGCATTTTTGGCCTGGCGATCCCAGGCCGAACCCAACACACTGGGGGCGCTTGGGGGCTCCAGCGAAAGAAAAAACCGTGCCTGGGCCACCATTGTCAGGCAGAAAAGCATCTAGCACTTCCAGATTCGCCCCTCCCCCCACACGCATGCCCTTCCGCCGTGGTGCTGATTCCAGTGCCGCCTACCAACCCACCACCGCTAGATAGGCCATTCCCTCGCCGGAAAAGAGAGGGTTCCACCGCAGCAGCCTCCACCCCACTCCTGGGCAAGCTTTTCGGCTCCGGCCACGCAAGACGGGAATACCGGCAGCTGCGCGCCTACCACACCCGCAAGGTGTTCGACGATTTGTCTGCTTGGCGATGGACTCGGACGAGGAGGAAGCGTTCGCGGCGCTGATGGAGGAGGAAGCCGATGCCGACGCCCAGGACGAAGAGCATCTCATGCTCCTCACCGCTCTGGTCGTCCTATTCGCGAGCAATACAAAGCCGCGGCGAGGTGGCTCGCCGCCGGGCCGGCTGAAGGCAAAGCAGAGGCATCGACTAGAAGGCTATTGCTTGCTCTACTCCGACTACTTCGCCGACGCTCCACTGCACGTCGAGAAAGTATTTCGGCGCCGTTATCGGATGAGCCGAAAGCTCTTCCTCATGATTGTGAATTCCATCCGTGAATTCGACAACTACTTCAAGTGCAGGAAGGATTGCACTAGCACACTTGGATTCACCTCACTCCAGAAGTGCACGCCTGCTATGAGGATGCTTGCAACGAAGCTCCAAGTGATTCATTGGAAGACTATAGACGCATGGCCGAGTCCTCGACCATTAAGTGTTTGTACAAGTTCTTCAGGGAGTGATGGCAGTGTTTGGACCTCAACACTTGCAATCACCCAATGTTGAAGACACTGCTCGAATCCTAGCACAGAATGCAGCAAGAGGATTTCCTGGTATGCTTGGAAGCATCGACTACATGCATTGAAAATGGAAAAACTGTCTATTTTTCTGGCAGGGGATGTAAAGAGGCGCCAAAGGCGGTTTGCAGTGTGGTACTTGAGGTAGTGGCCACACACGATCTCTGGATTTGGCACTCCTTCTTTGGTATGCCAGGAACTCACAATGACATCAACGTATTGTAGTGCTCCCCTGTCTTTGCCAAGCTTGTTGAAGGTCATTCTCCTTCGGCGAACTTCGACGTCAATGGGCAGCACTACAACAAGGGATACTATCTAGCAGATGGCATCTATCCGAGGTGGTCCACATTTGTGAAGACTATCTCAAACCTTATGCCAGGATGCAAGAACTTTCACTTTGCCAAGTGTTAGGAGGCTTGCAAGAAGGATGTCAAGCGGGCATTTGGTGTGCTTTAATCTTGATTTGTTGTTCTCCGGTACCCCGCTCAGACCTGGTCGAAAGATCAAATGGGGGAGGTCATGACCTGTTGTGTCATCTTGCACAACATGATCATTGAGAGTGAGCAGGAAAAGCTAGTGTTTGACACCGAACCATATTACAAGCAGGGACCTCTTGCCCAAGTTGATCACCACCTACCTGCAACCTGGACTGCCTTCCTCAATATGTGCCAGGAGATCCGAGACCCACTCGTGCATCAACAACTGCAGCAGGATCTGGTGGAGCACCTTTGGAGGCTCAAGGGCAATGCCTAACTCGATGTGTGATGAAATATGAGTTTTTATTTGTTGAACTAATTGCTGAACTATATGATTTGTATTGATTTCTTGAACTATTTGATTTGTATTGATTTTCTGTGATGAACTATGTGATAAAAATAAGTTCTGTTGAATTTGTGACGAAGCACGCTGAATATGGGATGAAATTGGTCAATTTGTGCCGATAGTGGGCCAATTTGTGCCGAAAATGGGCTGAAAAGTGGGCCAATTTGCGCCGAAAGTGGGCCAAAATCGGTAATACATCATCACAAGAAGATTGCAAGCAAAGTAACTAAGGAGTTAGTTATGGGTTGATGTATTATGAAACGAATAAATAGACTTGTCGGTAACGAGATTAAACTAGGTATGGAGATACCGACGATCGAATCTCGGGAAAGTAACATACCGATGGACAAAGGGAACTACATATGTTGTCATAAAGGTTCGACCGATAAAGATCTTCGTAGAATATGTAGGAACCAATATGGGCATCCAGGTCCCACTATTGGTTATTTATCGGAGAAGCGTCTCGATCATGTCTACATCATTCTCGAGCCCGTAGGGTCCGCACGCTTAACATTCGTTAATGATATAGTATTATATGAGTTATGTTTGTTGGTGACCGAATGTTGTTCGGAGTCTTCGATGAGATCACGGACATGACGAGGAGCTCCGAAATAGTCCGCACGTAAAGATTGATATATGGGATAATAGCATTTAGTTTCTGGAAGGGGTTTTAGATGTTTCCCGAAATGTTCTGGTGCGAGAACACTTTATTTGGGCCATGGGGTAAAGCCCACGAGGCTTTAGGAAGGTGCAAAAGGAAGTTTTGCAAAGGCCAGGGGCTGGACACCAGGGACCCTGGTGTCTGGGCCAAACTCCGAGGACCGTAACGTCTGTTCCTGGAGTCCGATAAGGACTCTTGCCTTGTGTGCCAAACCAACTTAAAGGAGGCTCTTTCTCCAAGAAACGACCCCAGGGCTCAACATATAAATAGAGGGGCAGGGCTAGCACCCAGAACACACATCAAGTTTCACCAAGCCATGTGCTGGCAACCCTGCCCCCTCTAGTTTATCCTCCATCATTGTTTTAGTTGTGCTTGGTGAAGCCTTGCAGAGATTGTTCTTCACCACCACCTTCACCATGCCGTCGTGCTACCGAAACTCATCTACTACTTCGCCCCTCTTGCTAGATCAAGAAGGCCAGGACGTCATCGAGCTGAATGTGTGCTGAACGCGGAGGTGTCGTATGTTTGGTACTTGATCGGGATAGATCATGAAGGTGTACGACTACATCAACCACGTTGATAAACACTTCAGCTTAGCGATCTACAAGGGTATGTAGATGCTCACCCCCTCTTGTATCTATACTCTCCATGGATAGCTCTTGCGCGTGCGTATAATATTTTTGTTTTTCCATGCAACATTCCCCAACAGTGGCATCATGAGCTAGGTCTATGCGTAGATGATATGCACGAGTAGAACATAAAGGAGTTATGGACGGTGATGTGAATACTACTTACCACCAACGTCTTGTTTTGATTCGGGGGTATTGTTGGATGAAGCGGCCCAGACCAACCTTACATGTCCACGTACATGAGACCAGTTCCACCGACTGGCGTGCAACTTGTTTTGCATAAAGGTGGCTGGCGGGTGTCTGTTTCTCCTACTTTACTTGAATCGAATTTGACTATGTCCGGTCCTTGCAGAAGGTTAAAACAACAAACTTGATAATCACCATTATGGTTTTGCATAGGTAAGAACGGGTCTTGCTAGTTGCCCGTAGGAGCCACGTAAAACTTGCAACAACAAAGTAGAGGACGTCTAACTTGTTTTTGTAGGGTATGTTGTGATGTGATATGGTCAAGACGCGATTTGATATATGTTGATGTATGAGAAGATCATGTTTTGTAATAAGTTCACGACTTGCATGTCGATGAGTACGACAACCGGCAGGAGCCTTAGGGTTGTCTTTAATTATTGTATGACCTACGTGTCAATCACTAAAGCTCCATGTAATTGCTTAGTTTACCGCTATGGGTTAGCAATAGTTGTAGAAGCAATAGTTGGCGAGACGACCTCGACGCTACGATGGAGATCAAGGTGTCGTGGCGGTGACGATGGAGATCATGCCGGTGCTTTGGAGATGGAGATCAAAACACAAGATGATGATGATGGGCATATCATGTCACATATTTTAATTACATGTGATGTTTATCCTTTATGCATCTTATTTTGCTTAGATCGATGGTAGCATTATAAGATGATCCCCAGACTTAATTTAAAGATAAAGGTGTTCTCCCTGAGTATGCACCGTTGCCAAAATTCGTCGTTTCGAAGCACCTCGTGATGATTGGGTGTGATAGATTCTACATTCACATACAACGGGTGTAAACCAGTTTTGCATATGCATAATACTTGGGTTAAACTTGACGAGCCTAGCATGTACAAACATGGTCTCGGAACACGGGAGACCGAAAGGTCGAACATGAGTCATATAGTAGATATGATCAACATAGAGATGTTCACTATTGAAGACTACCCCATCTCACATGATGATCGGACATGGGTTAGTTGATTTGGATCACGTATCACTTATACAACTTGAGGGATGTTAATTTAAGTGGGAGTTCATTAGTAATTTGATTATTTGAACTAAAATTTAACATGAACTTAGTCTTAATAGTTTTTGCATATCTATGTTGTAGATCAATGGCTCGTGCTACCGTTCCCTTGAATTTTAATGCGTTCCTAGAGAAAGCTAAGTTGAAAGATGATGGTAGCAACTACACGGACTGGGTCTGTAACTTGAGGATTATCCTCATTGTTACATAGAAGAATTATGTCTTTGATGCACTGCTAGGTGACAGACATGCTGCAGGAGCTACTACATATGTTATGAACGTCTGGCAGGCTCGATCTGGTGACTACTCAATAGTTTAGTGTGCCATGCTTTACGACTTAGAATCGGGACTTCAAAGACATTTTGAATGCCACGAAGCATATGAGATGTTCCAAAAGCTGAAATTGATATTTCAAGCTAATGCCCGGGTTGAGAAATATGACGTCCCCAACAAGTTCTATAGCTGTAAGATAGAGGAGAATAGTTCTGTCAGTGAACACATACTCAAAATTTCTGGGTAGCATAACCACTAAACTCAGCTGGGAATTGATCTTCCAGTTGAGACTGTTATTGATAGAGTTCTCCAGTCACTGCCACCAGGCTACAAAGGCTGTCGTTTCTTAAAGCTTGGGGATGCAACGCTTATTTCAAAAGGCTTCAGCCTGTTAAGCTCGAACCCAAAGCGGAGAAGTGCGTCTTCATAGGATATCCGAAAGAAACTATTGGGTATACTTTCTACCACATATCCGAAGGCAAAATCTTTGTTGCTAAGAATGAGTCCTTTCTAGAGAAGGAGTTTCTCTCGATAGAAGTGAGTGGGAGGAAAGTAGAACTTGATGAGGTAGTTGTACCTGCTCTCAAATTGGAAAGTAGTACATCAGAGAAAACTGTTCCCGTGATGCCTACACCAACCAGAGAGGAAGCAAATGATGATGATCATGAAACTTCAGATCAAGTTACTACTGAACCTCGTAGGTCGACCAGAACATGTTCCGCACCAGAGTGGTACGGTAATCCTGTCCTAGAAGTCATGTTGTTAGATAATGGTGAACCTACGAACTATGAAGAAGCTATGATGAGCCCAGATTCCGAAAAATGGCTTGAGGCCATGAAATCTGAGATAGGATCCATGTATGAGAACAAAGTGTGGAATTGGTGGATTTTCCCGATGATTGGCAAGCCAATGAGAATAAATGGATCTTCAAGAGGAAGACATGCATTGATGGTAATATCACTGTCTACAAAGCTCGACTTGTTGCAAAAGGCTTTTGACAAGGTCAAGGGGTTGACTATGATGAGACTTTCTCGCCCATAGCGATGCTTAAGTCTGTCTGAATCATGTTAGCAATTACCGCATTTTATGATTATGAAATCTAGCAAATGGACGTCAAAACTGCATTTCTTAATGGGTTTCTTAAGGATGAGTTGTATATGATGTAACCGGAAGGTTTTGTCGATCCTAAAGGTGCTAACAAAGTGTGCAAGCTCTAGCGATCCATCTATGGACTGGTGCAACCATCTCGGAGTTGGAATAAACGCTTTGATGAGGTGATCAAAGCATTTGGTTTTATACAAACTGATGATGAAACATGTATTTACAAGAAAGTGAGTCGGAGCTCTATCGCATTTCGAATATTATATGTGGATGACATATTGCTGATTGGAAATGATTTAGAATTTTTGGATAACATAAAAGGATATTTGGATAAGAATTTTTCAATGAAAGGCCTCAATGAAGCTGCTTATATATTGGGCATCAAGATCTATAGGGATAGATCGACATGCTTAATAGGACTTTCCAAAGCACATACCTTGACAAAGTTATGAAGAAGTTCAAGATGGACCAGTCAAAGAAATGGTTCTTGCCTGTGTTGCAAAGTGTGAAATTGAGTAAGACTCAAAGCCCGACCACAACAGAAGATAGAGAGAGAATGAAAGTCATTCGCTATGCCTCAGCCATAGGTTCTATAATGTATGCCATGTTGTGTACCCGACCTGATGTGTGCCTTGCCATAAGTTTGGCAGGGAGGTACAATAGTAATCCAGGAGTGGATCACTGGACAACGGTCAAAATTATCCTTAGGTACCTAAAGATGACCAAGGAAATGTTTCTCGGTTATGGAGGTGATAAAGAGTTCGTCGTAAAGGGTTACATCGATGCAAACTTTTGACACTGATCTGGATGACTCTAAGTCTCAATCTGGATACGTATTGAACGTGGGAGCAATTAGCTAGAGTAGCTCTATATAGAGTATTGTAGACATAGATATTTGCAAAGTACACACGGATCTGAATGTTGCAGACCCGTTGACTAAAAACCTCTTCACAAGCAAAACATGATCACACCTTAGAACTCTTTGGGTGTTAATCACATGGTGATGTGAACTAGATTATTGACTCTAGTGAACTCTTTGGGTGTTAATCACATGGCAATGTGAACTAGATTAATGACTCTAGTGCAAGTGGGAGACTGATGGAAATATGCCCTGGAGGCAATAATAAAATGGTTATTATTATATTTCCTTAATCATGATAAAGTTTTATTATTCATGCTAGAATTGTATTGACCGGAAACTTAACTACATGTGTGGATACATAAACAAATACCGTATCCCTAGTGAGCCTCTACTATACTAGCTCGTTGATCAAAGATGGTTAAGGTTTCCTAACCATAGACATGAGTTGTCATTTGATAACGGGACCACATCATTAGGAGAATGATGTGATGGACAAAACCCAATCGTTAGCATAACATATGATCATTCAGTTTATTGCTACTGCTTTCTTAATGTCTAATACATGTTTCTTTGACCATGAGATCATGCAACTCCCGGACTCTGGAGGAATGCCTTGTGTGCCATCAAACGTCACAAGATAACCGGGTGATCATAAAGGTGATCCACAGGTATCTCCGAAGGTGTCAGTTGAGTTGGCATGGATCGAGACATGGATTTGTCACTCCGTATGATGGAGAGATATCTCTGGGCCTTCTCGGTAATTCAGCATCACAAGAAGCTTGCAAGCAAAGTGACTAAGGAGTTAGTTATGGGATGATGTATTACGGAACGAGTAAAGAGACTTGCCACTAACGAGATTGAACTAGGTATGGAGATACCGACGATCGAATCTCGGGCAAGTAACATACCGATGGACAAAAGGGAACTACGTATGTTGTCATAAAGGTTCGACTGATAAAGATCTTCGTATAATATGTAGGAACCAATATGGGCATCCAGGTCCCGCTATTGGTTATTTATCAGAGAAGTGTCTCGATCATGTCTACATCTTTCTCGAACCCGTAGGGTCCACACGCTTAACATTTGTTGATGATATAGTATTATATGAGTTATGCTCGTTGGTGACCGAATGTTGTTCGGAGTCCCGGATGAGATCACGGACATGACGAGGAGCTCCGGAATAGTCCGGAGGTAAAGATTGATATATGAGATAACAACATTTTGTTTCTGGAAGGGGTTTCAGATGTTTCTCGAAATGTTCTGGTGCGAGAACACTTTATTTGGGCCAAGGGGTAAAGCCCACGGGGCTTTAGGAAGGTGCAAAAGGAAGTTTTGCGAAGGCCAGGGGCCAGACGCCAGGGTCCCTGGCGTTTGGGCTAGACGCCGAGGACCCTGGCGTATGTTCCTGAAGTCTGAGAAGGACTCTTGCCTTGCGTGCCAAACCGACTTTGAGGAGGCTCTCTCTCCAAGAAATGACCCTAGGGCTCAACATATAAATAGAGGGGCAGGGCTAGTACCCAGAACACACCAAGATTCACCGAGTTGTGTGCCGGCAACCCCACCCCCTCCAGTTTATCCTCCGTCATAGTTTTTGTTGTGCTTGGCGAAGCCTTGCGAAGATTGTTCTTCACCACCACCGTTACCACGACGTCGTGCTGCCGGAACTCATCTACTACTTCGCCCCTCTTGCTGGATCAAGAAGGCGAGGACGTCATCGAGCTAAACATGTGCTGAACGGGAGGTGTCATACGTTCGGTACTTGATCGGGACAGATCGTGAAGGTGTATGACTACATCAACCGCATTTATAAACGCTTCTGCTTAGCAATCTACAAGGGTACGTAGATGCTCTCCTCTCTCAAAGCTATACATCTCCATGGATAGGTCTTGCATGTGCGTATAATTTTTTTGTTTTTCCATGCAAAGTTCCCTAACATTTATTACCTCTAATGTGATGATGTTGGTTGTCTCAAAGACTTGGTAGGCATGTCATCTATAAATAGCTGAACTCATCATGCTATACTTATTCAACATTGTTGTCCTCCTTCCATTACAATTGCTCGCAGGACGGCTTGGTAATTAATATTGATAGATCAGATCGATGTTTCGAGTGTTGTGACCACCCGTGACATTGCTCCTCATTGATACTAACACATCATACGAAGGTCACTAATTTTCTAAATAAAGTGTGTGCCCGGTCCCTTCAATTAGGCAACAGTCATAGAGTATGTTGTAGGTGATCATCGCACAACCTAGCATCAAAGTAATCATACACATATCAAAATAAGCATTAGCAATTCTACAATGTACCAATCCCCTAGACACACACTTATATGTAATCTCTACTATCCCTACTATACTTAAAAAGAACGTAAGGTTTCCGTTTCACCATTCTTCCCACCACCCTTCGTCCAACCTTCCCCGTATAATAATCAATCATCTTAATTTACTTACCTTCTGAATCAATTCCACTTTAATTTACTTACCAAACTTGCGATCAAAATACAATTAAGGTAAATCATGATAGAATTGGATGAACATATACTATGGGCAGGTAAATCACTTATGATCAAAATATAAGGTAAATCACAAACAAAATTTGATGAATGTCTAGAATATTATAGACAGGTAAATCATAACACTACAAAAAAGAAACATCCGTGACATTTTGGGCCGCACGAATTTTTTTCACGTCATACTTATGACACTTCTATGACGATAATTGTGACAAAACACGGTATCATCATAGATGTGGTGGGCTCCTACTTCTATGACAAAAAATCATGACTGAAAATGGGCTTTTCGTTTGGGGCGGGCCGGAGACGCAGCTGCATGACATTCTTTGGGCCGTCCATGATGGAAAAAACCATGGTAGAAGCGAGGGCGAGGAAAATTTCGGGGCGTTCCCGGTTACGGTGGGTGGTCGGGGGGTGAGTGATGCGCGTTCCTCTCATACACGTACGCGCGTGTGTGCGAGGCGTTGGCTCTAACTGAACCCGAGCGAGGCGTTGGGCTCTAAATGAACCCGAGCGATTGCACTGCAGGCTACACATTACTAAACCCGAGCGATCGATCGATGGCTGTTAACTGAACCCGATCGAGCGATTCCTTTGCTACTGTTGCTAACTGAAGCCGA
>NC_041381.1:652629131-652631358 GCF_002162155.2 Triticum dicoccoides | reverse complement strand
AGTAAGCAGTGGGGGTGGATGAACATGACCCCGTGGCGTTGCCTCTGGATGAACAGGACCCCGATCAATCGAGCCGGTTGGGGCTGGATGAACAGCACCCCGTGGAGGGCTGGATGAACAGGACGACCCCATGGAGGGCTGGATGAACAGTAGATGGTGGAGGGGTGGATGAACAGTAGCCCGTGGAGGGTGGTTGAACAGGAGCCCGTGGAGAGGGGTGGTTGAACAGCCACCCTGTGGAGTAGTGCACAGTGGAGGCTGGATGAACAGGGGCTCGTGGATGAACAGTCGCAGGTGGAGGCTGGAGGAGGTCGACGGTGGATGAACAGTAGCCCGTGGAGGCTGGAGGAGGTCGACGGTGGAGATGAACAGTATCCTGTGGAGTCTCGTTTTGCGGTATGCCACACCCCTCCCGATGAATAGGACCCCCATTTCGACCATAGCGCTCCAACACAAGTTCGTTTCGTCTGTTTTGCAGTACGCCACACCCCTCCCGATCAATAGGACCCCCGTTTTGACCGTAGGAGGTCTGCTTCCTCCGTTTTGTGGTACGCCAGAACCCTCCCGATGAACAGGATCCCGTTTCGAACGTGGTCGGTCGAACACAAGGCCGTTTCCTCCGTTCTGCGGTACGATAGACCTCGTTTCCATCGCCTGTTCCGTCCAAGCCCTCCCGATGAACACGACGACGCATTCCATTCTGACCCAGCCGGTTTGGCTCCCAATGAACACGACGACGACTCTGTTTCTCCGTTCCGACCCAGCCATGTACACGAGCCTTGGCCGTACATATGCGCGAGTAGGCGTTTGAGACCCCGCCCGTATGTACACGTACGTGGCCGTATTTCCTTTCTTGCACACTGGCTGCTGTACATACGTGTACATGCTACGTGCGCGCCTCTACTACGACACATGCACGCCTCTACATCCACCAGTATGTATGTACACGTTCACGCCAGAATGACAATGCTACGTACGCTTCGACCAGGTGTGTCCCAACTGTCAGGCACTTCCTTGCGTGTGAAGATGTAGCTGGTGGGTCCGAGCAGTCAGGGGGGCAATCATTTTTTTGCCCGGACGCACTTCCTTGCATGCAAAGATGTAGCTGGTGGGTCCTAGCAGTCAGGGGGGAAACATTTTTTTCGCGAAATACAGTGGCCCGTCCGATGGGTCCCTGCTGTCAGGTGGAGGTATCATTATTTTCCGTGTAATAAGGAGGCACTTCCTTGCTGCAGCCTGATAACCCACAAGTGTAGGGGATAATTGTAGCCTCTTTCGATAAGTAAGAGTGTCAAACCCAACGAGGAGATAAAGGTAGAACAAATATTCTCTCAAGTCCTATCTGCCAGTGATACGACTCTACGCATGCTTAGTGTTCGCTTTACCTAGAACAAGTATGAAACTAGAAGTACTTTGGAGGTGTTGTTGGATAGGTTTGCAATATAATAAAGAGCACGTAAATAAAAAGTAGGGGCTGTTTAGATAAAGAAGCAATAAAGTAAATATAGCGAGTGTGGAAAGTGGTGGTAGGAGTTGTGAAATTGTCCCTAAGCAATTGACTACGTTACTAGACCGATAATCACTATTGGCATAAGCCAACATACTTTCTCTTCTTGGATCATATACACTTATGATTGGAACTCTAGCAAGCATCCGCGACTACTAATGATCATTAAGGTAAAACCCAACCATAGCATTAAAGCATCAAGTCCCCTTTATCCCATATGCAAACAACCTACTTACTCGGGTCTGTGCTTCTGTCACTCACGCTACCCACCATAAGCAAATCGTGAACATATTGCAAACCCTACAGCGGGAATCCTTCACGCTTGCGCAACACGGAGGGCATAATAGGACAACACCAATAGTAAAACATGCAATTCAAACCAATCATAGTAATTCATCAATCACCGATAGGACAATGAAAAACTACTCAGACATCATAGGATGGCAACACATCATTGGATAATAATATGAAGCATAAAGCACCATGTTCAAGTAGAGGGTACAGCGGGTTGCGGGAGAGTGGAGCGCTGAATATAGAAGGGGGAAGGTGATGGAGATGTTGGTGAAGATGATGGAGGTGTTGGTGAAAGATCGCGATGATGATGATGGCCCCCGGCAGCGCTCCGGTGCCACCGAAAGCAAGGGAGAGAGAGCCCCCCTTCTTCGTCTTCTTCCTTGACCTCCTCCCTAGATGGGAGAAGGGTTTCCCCTCTGGTCCTTG
>NC_041381.1:652506268-652628969 GCF_002162155.2 Triticum dicoccoides | reverse complement strand
GATTGGATCTGCCTCTCTGTCTCTCTCTGTTTCTGTGTTCTCAGATTCTTCCCTGGCACCGTTTCTTTTATATCTGGAGATCTGTAACTCCAATTGGATTGAAACCTTCGCCTAGATATTGTTCCAAAAAATAGCTTTCTTGAGGCCAAAGTAGAGCATCAACCGCCTTACGAGGGGCCCACGAGGGTGGGGGGCGCGCCCACCTGGAGTGGTGGCGTGGGCCACTCTCATGGCCACCTTGGGCACCGTCTCGTGTTGATTCTTCCTCCCAAAAATCACAAATATTCCAAAATAATTCTCCATCCGTTTTTATCCCGTTTGGACTCCGTTTGATATTGGGTTTCTGCAAAACATAAAACATGCAACAAACAGGAACTGGCACTAGGCACTGGATCAATATGTTAGTCCTAAAAAATAGTATAAAAAGTTGCCAAAAGTATATGAAAGTTGAATAATATTGGCATGGAACAATCAAAAATTATAGATACGACGTAGACGTATCAGCATCCCCAAGCTTAATTCCTGCTCGTCCTCGAGTAGGTGAATGTGAAAGTGCAACTGTCCCTAGGTGGTTTTGGTAATTCCTAACACTATATAGCTCATTGAGCGAATACTATTCCAAGACAAACATTTCAGAAAAAGCTCAATGAATGGTATGGAATGGATGAGGAAAGTGGATCCCTCAAAATACTAAGGATAAAATGATTGGCTCAAGTTCAAAAGCTCAAGACTCTAGATTTTACATTTTAGTGATCCAAGATCACATTGAGTCTATAGGAAAAGCCAATACTATCAAGGAGGGATGAGGTGTTCCTTAATGAGTTTCTTGCTTCAAGTGCTTAGTGATATGCTCCAAAAACCCTCAACTACTTTCTCATATCCACACATGACCTAAACCTAAAGTCAAACTCGGCCCCACCGATTCTTTCTATCTAGCGCCACCGAGTTCAGATGTCATAGCCACTGCCACAAACCCTAGGCAAATCGGTCTCACTGATAGGGATCTCGGTCTCACCGAGATGGGATTGTAATCTCTCTGTTTCCCTTCGTAACGTTTCGGTCTAACCGAAGTGAGCGATCGGTCCCACCGAGATTGCAATGTAAACTCTCTGTTTCCCTTTCGTAACATTTCGGTCTCACCGAAAAGAGCGAATCGGTCCCACCGAGTTTACCTGACCAACTCTCTGGTTAGCTTATTACCAAAATCGGTCTCACCGAGTTTGTGTAATCGGTCTTACTGAGATTACGTTATGCCCTAACCCTAACCACATCTGTCCTACCGAGTTGCATGTCGGTCCCACCGAAAATCACTAACGGTCGCTAGGTTTACTAAATCGGTCTGACCGAGTTTGTTGATTCGGTCCCACCGAGATTGGTAAATTGTGTGTAACGGTTAGATTTTGTGTGGAGGCTATATATACCCCTCCACCTCCTCTTCATTTGTCGAGAGAGCTATCAGAACAAACCTACACTTCCAACTTACCATTTCGGAGAGAGAACTACCTACTCATGTGTATTGGCCAAGATATTCCATTCCTACCATATGAATCTTGATCCCCAGCCTTCCCAAGTTGCTTTCCACTCAAATCTTCTTTCCACCAGATCCAAATCCTGTGAGAGAGAGTTGAGTGTTGGGGAGACTATCATTTGAAGCACAAGAGCAAGGAGTTCATCATCAACACACCATTTGTTACTTCTTGGAGAGTGGTGTCTCCTAGATTGGCTAGGTGTCACTTGGGAGCCTTCGACAAGATTGTGGATTTGAACCAAGGAGTTTGTAAGGGCAAGGAGATCGCCTACTTCGTGAAGATCTACCGCTAGTGAGGCAAGTCCTTCGTGGGCAACGGCCATGGTGGGATAGACAAGGTTGCTTCTTCGTGGACCCTTTGTGGGTGGAGCCCTCCATGGACTCGCGCAACCATTACCCTTCATGGGTTGAAGTCTCCATCAACGTGGATGTACGATAGTACCACCTATCGGAACCACGTCTCAAAAATCACCGTGTCTCCAAATTGCGTTTGAAATCTCCAAACCCTTCCCTTTACATTCTTGCAAGTTGCATGTTTTACTTTCCGCTGCTCATATACTCTTTGCATGCTTGCTTGAATTGTGTGAATATTGCTTGACTTATGCTAAGATGGCTAAAATCTGCCAAAGACTAAAATTGGGAAAATGTTAAATTTTTAATTGGTCAGGTAGTCTAATCACCCCCCTCTAGACATACTTCAAGATCCTACAAGTGGTATCAGAGCTTTGGTCTCCATTTTCTTTGATTTCCATAGCTTTTGGTGGTCATAGCCTTGGTTTCACAACCTAGGAGAGTATGGCGTCTAGCGAGGGAAATTATCACCGTAGAGGTACTTACTTTGATGGTACTAATTTTGCTAGTTGGAAGCATAAGATGAAAATGCACATTCTCGGACATAACCTCGCCGTTTGGGCTATTGTGTGTATTGGCTTGCAAGGTGAATTCTTTGATGGGAGGGAACCAAACCATGAAGCTAGCGCGGATGAGTTGAAGATGCTGCAATACAACGCTCAAGCTTGTGATATCCTCTTCAACGGATTGTGCCCCGAAGAATTCAACAAAATCAGCCGTCTTGAGAATGCAAAGGAAATTTGGGATACTTTGATTGATATGCATGAAGGTACCAACTCCGTCAAGGAATCCAAATTGGATGTGCTCTAAAGTCAAATTGACAAGTTCAAAATGAAGGATGGTGAAGGTGTCGCTGAAATGTACTCTAGGCCTGCTGTCGGTGCCAAAACCGGCGGATCTCGGGTAGGGGGTCCCGAACTATGCGTCTAGGCGGATGGTAACAGGAGACAAGGGACACGATGTTTTAACCCAGGTTCGGGCCCTCTCGATGGAGGTAAAACGCTACTCCTGCTTGATTAATATTGATGATATGGGTAGTACAAGAGTTGATCTACCACGAGATCAGAGAGGCGAAACCCTAGAAGCTAGCCTATGGTATGATTGTTGTTCGTCCTATGGACTATAACTCTCCGGTTTATATAGACACCGGAGAGGGCTAGGGTTACACAGAGTCGGTTACAATGGGAGGAGATCTTCATATCGAATCGCCAAGCTTGCCTTCCACGCCAAGGAAAGTCCTATCTGGACACGGGACGAAGTCTTCAATCTTGTATCTTCATAGTCCGGGAGTCCGGCCAAAGGTCATAGTCCGGCCATCCGGACACCCCCTAATCCAGGACTCCCTCAGTAGCCCCTGAACCAGGCTTCAATGACGACGAGTCCGACGCGCAAATTGTCTTCGGCATTGCAAGGCGGGTTCCTCCTCCGAATACTTCATTTAAGATGTTGAACACAAGGATAGTGTCCGGCTCTGCAAAATAAGTTCCACATACCACCATAGAGAGAATAATATCTGCACAAATCTAATCTGCTGACGTATTCCGCAGCATAACATCACGCCACGGCCAAGCCTTTATTTGAATCGTCTTACTGTTCCACCTCAGCTCGTTTAGCGAGGCGGTTTCCTTGGCACGTCTTGTCAAGGCAGAGATCGTGTCCCCTTATTCCAGGATTCTCATCAATACGGGCGTGGGTAACCCAACCGCGCCATTAACCGCGACGCTTGGGAGATAAGCGAGTTTTATTAGGCTGGTGGGGGCGTATAGTTTCGGCCGCCCATATAAGGGGATAAGGATCCACCCTTTCCATTTACGCCTTCTTCCTCCTTTGCTTATCCATCCCTGCGCACTCGAGATCCAGCACCCAAGTCCGCCTTCCCACCTCAACCTTTCTCCAATCATGTCCGGAGTGGGAGGTAGATGGATGGCCTCCTTCGTCACAGAGGGGAAAATCAAAAAGTTGAGGAAGGCCGAATACTTGTCTGACGACATCGCGCACCGGCTTCCAGATGAGGGGCAACTCATCCCCACCCCTGGGCCCCATGAGAGGGTCGTATTTCTCCCTCATTTCCTCCGCGGACTGGGCTTTCCCCTTCACACGTTCGCCCAGGGGCTCATGTTCTACTATGGCCTGGACTTCCACGATATGGCCCCGAACTTCATCCTCAACATCTTGGCGTTTATCGTCGTGTGTGAGGCCTTCCTCCGCATCCAGCCTCACTTTGGCCTATGGCTGAAGATCTTCAGCGTCAAGCCGAAGGTCGTGGGCAGCCGCCAAGCGGAGTGCGGAGGCGCCATGGTGGGCAAGATAGCCAACGTTACATGGCTCGAGGGCGCCTTCGTAGAGACCATCAAAGGGTGGCAGTCGGGGTGGTTCTATATCACCGAGCCGCATGCCCCTGAATGGGCAGCGGCCCCCGAATTCCGATCTGGCATCCCCACACGGCTCACATCTTGGAAGGAGACGTGCCTGTTGTGGGGTAGTCCGGAAGAGGTGACCGGACTCCAAACCTGCATCCGAGACCTGGTGAACAAGAAGGTTCAGCTTGTCAACGTAGTCCAGGTCATGCTCTTCCGCCGGATCCTTCCGTGTCAACGACGGGCCTTCAACTTGTGGGAGTTCGACCCAGCCCAGCACCAGACTCTGTCCCGGCTCTTTGACACAAAGCACAAGGACGCCTGGAAGGTGCTATTCAAGAGCTCCGAGGTCTCCCCTCCCATCACCGAGAATCGCGGATTCTGCGCCAAGCGCCAAGCCACCGAAGTAAGCTTGCTTTTAGTCCTCCACGGGACACTTGATTTTCATAGTTTGACTCCATGTAGGATCAAAACTCCTGCTCCTTTGACAGGACTGGAAGAGGACGTCCAAACAGTTTGACTGTCCGGCCCCTTTGCCCGAAGGCCCAGCAAACGCACGCTTGACGAAGCTGCTGGTTCCGGCACCTCACGTGGTGCCGGAGAAGAAGGCCAAGAAGAAGGCCATGGGGACTCGAAAGAGTTCCCGGCGCCTTGTGGTGTTGGATTCATCGCCTGACAACCCCGAAGCACCCTCCGCCTCTGAGGACGAGGAGGAGGAAGAAGAAGAAGCCTCTCCCCCTCCAGCGGGGGGAGGAAAGAAAAGGAAGGCCGCCCCAACTAGGGAGGCCGGAGGGTCCAAGAAGGGGAGGACCCTTCTGCCGGACTACGCCTCCGATGCCGAAGACGGCAGGGAGGAATGGCCATCCAGGGTCAAGCCCCTGGAAAAATCGTAAGTATCCGGATACCAGAATAACTCATGGCGCTCCTCTAATGTATGGTACCTTCTGACGCTGAATTCAATCATGCAGTCCGCCCAAGGCTCAGCTCGGCGATTCGTCGAGCGGCTCCCTGGATTCGTCGGACGTGAATAGCGCTTCAATTACGACGGCCTCCTCCCCTCTCCCTACGGACGACGCCGAGGTGGAGTCCCAAAAGGGACTAAACCATGAGGAGGTGGTCCTGGAGGCGCCGCAAGGCGACCTCCCGGACTCCAGGCCCAAAGGGGGTAAAGCCCCAGAGGGATCTAAGTCCGGCCCTGGGCCGGACACCGCTCCGGAACCAACAATGGTTCCAGAGTCCGGTAGACGGCGCCTTCCGAAGAAAGGCATGCCTACGACACCGGCAGCCTCCGTCCAACCGAAGACGCCGGGCAATTTGCTGGAGGTGCTTAACGGCGCCTCCATCAACGAGGAGCACCGCACTGTTATGAGTGCGGTGATTCGGAAGGTTCAGTCCGCCAAGAGCAGGCTGACAGAAGCCTATACCACCCCGCTAACAGGCTTTGAGGTATGTATTCAAAAACATATAAAATTGCTAACAGGCTTTGAGGTATGTATTCAGTTCGGCGTTCGAAAGAAAAGCCGGACTCAGGATCTAAAAAGATATACGCAGGAGTCTAACATAAATATGTCGATATGGGAATGCAGGCTGTGCTGCTGACATCTGCTGCACTGACTGCGGAGGTCGACGCATTGAAGCAGAACCTCGAGCGGTCCGAGAACGAGCTTGGCTGTGCCAAGAAGCAACTCGAGGACAAGGAGGGTATGTAATACCGTAAGTAAATGTATATAGAAATACCTGGTTGCAAATAATGACAGGACCAACGTGAATGTTGCAGGGGCCACAACTCAGGTGGCAACCCCGAAGGAATCGCTTTCCAAGGCCGAAGACAACGTGACCATGGAGCGCTCAGAGCGAGAGAAGCAAGAGGCGCAGGCGGCGGAGGTGTGGCAAGAGCTCGCTGCTCTTGTGAAAAAACATGAGAGGTTAGAGCTTGACTCGAAGACTCGGGAGTCCGAGCTTGCCTCGGCACTTGAAAGCGCCAAATCTTCTAAGGCCGAAGCCCAAAAAGCCCTCCAGGAGATTAAGGCAATGAAAAAGATTGCGGCGGGTAAGGCATTCTTTATGCAAAGCAAGCATGTGAAAGTAAATTACCTGTTACTTACCCGAATCCGGAGCTCTCTAGGAGCATTCACAGATCTGCCCCGTGGTGTATCCGATGCCGCCGCATTCTACGGGGCCGAGGAAGGAAGCTCGACGGAGAAAGTGTTCTGGTCCCAGTATGCTGAGGCCGGACACCTGGTGCCCTTGAGCGACCAGCTGAAGCAGCTGGTCGAGCTTCATAAGGCGGCCGAACAGGCCATCAAGGGCCTGATAGGCCGACTGTGGCCTGGTGAGGTCATGCCTTTGAGCTACTTTGGGCTGGTGTGGTGGCTGGTGGATGCTTGTCCATGGCTTGAAGTCATCAAGCGTTCCGTGTGTATCGAGGGCACCCGTAGGGCTTTTGCCCATGCTAAAGTGCACCGGGGCAAGCTGGATGCTGAGAAGCTGGTGAAGGATGGGCCGCCAGAGGGGAAGGAGCATCGCAGGCCCGAGATGTATTATGAGGGCATCCTGAAGGGTGCCCATCTTGTGGCGGAGGAATGTACCATGGATGTAATTTTTGAGTAAACTCGCTCGTATTTGTCCTGTGCGCTGAAAACTTGTTCATATGCGCCAAGCAACGCTTTTTGAATTTAAAATATTACCTTCTGTGCGGCTGTTTATGAAATCTGATAGATGCAAGTCGTCGACTTCTACCCCCATGCCACGAGTGCTGGGGTGTTCGAGATAAACCTGAGCGCTCTTGTTCCCATTATTGGGTCCATCTAGGGAGGCGCTCAGCACAACGAACAAGGCCATTGGACTTATAATGCTTTATCACTCTCACTTAGCCATAGAATTCTATAATTTTAAATTTTGGCGAAGCCCCTAGTATTCGGAAGACCGAGTTTGGGGCGCTATCCATGCCTAGGCCAGATAAATCCGGCTCCTCGCTCTAAGCGGCATAAGTCTTTAGGGACTCGAAAAACCTCGCGAACAGCGACCGGTCTCTCGCACTATCATGACGGTCAGTTTTAGCTTTCTCTACTGAGGTGTTAACCCAGCTCAACTGGGGCACAATCGCAGTAGTTCTCCCAGCGCTACCTTAGCCAACACTGCGGAACGTAAGGTACCAAAACATGGGAGCCGGGCAAACCCAACTATTGACCAAAGACATGATTCGAAGCCGATGCATATAGTGCTATAAGTTCGGGGTGCCGCACTCATGAGAGTGTTCGCTCTTCTCACACCGTATTATGGGGTCCTTAAGCCCCTGGTTAATTGGCCGTACCAAAGTGTACGGTTGCATAATGTCATGACTGAACATATTTGTATAAAAATAAATGAATATAATAATGGATAAGAGCTATGTATTGTTTATTAAAAAGGGCTGCAATGAAAGCAGAACGATACAAATAGTGCGATAAGCAAGAGATGGGGTTATTTGATATGCCCCCCCAAGGGGCAAGCTGCGAGATTTTAAGTAAAACAGGTATTTAGCTCGTTATAGAGACCACCTGGACATTTGATGTGGCTTGTTGTCTCCCTGGCTATTGCATCGTGTGTTCGGCAAGTGTATTGCCGGACAGGCCTTCCGGATAGTTGGGTCCTGAAAGTATATATAAAAAATGGAAACGATAGAATAGGGAGCCCCTAGTGCGGTTGAGCCGCATTCTGGGCGTGCCGTGGTTGTTCCCCTCCCCTTATGCCCATGGTATTTCCAAAGCGCAATTATGTACGTGTGGTACCGCTATCGCCATCTGGCGAGGGATGGGGTTGGGGCCGCAGTGCTATGCTTGCTCGGAATGTGCCAGCCGGTTTTGTTGTAGGTTACTTCAGGCGCGCTTGATGTTGTCCAGACGTTTAACACCCGGATTGGAGAATTGCCTTGAGAGGCTACTTTGTACTTCTGCCGCCAGGGCCGCCGTGTGCTCCTCCATTCGGAGAGAGCATTTGGTGTTTCCATTGACCGTAATGACTCCGTGAGGGCCTGGCATCTTGAGCTTGAGATATGCATAGTGCGGCACCGCATTGAATTTTGCGAATGCGGTTCGTCCAAGCAGGGCGTGATAGCCACTGCGGAATGGGACTATGTCGAAGATTAACTCTTCGCTTCGGAAATTATCCGGGGATCCGAAGACCACTTTGAGTGTAACCGAGCCTGGACAGCTGGCTTCTACACCTGGTATGACGCCTTTAAAGGTTGTCTTTGTGGGTTTAATCCTTGAGGGATCTATACCCATTTTTCACACTGTATCCTGATAAAGCAGGTTCAGGCTACTACCGCCGTCCATGAGGACTCTAGTGAGGTGAAATCCGTCAATGATTGGGTCTAGGACCAGTGCGGCGAATCCGCCATGACGAATGCTAGTGGGGTGGTCCCTTCGATCAAAGGTGATCGGGCAAGAGGACCATGGGTTGAACTTTGGGGCGACTGGCTCCAACGCATAGATGTCCTTGAGAGCATGCTTCCGCTCCCTTTTGGGGATATGGGTTGCGTATATCATGTTCACCGTCCGCACTTGCGGGGGGAAGCCCTTATGTCCTCTGTTGTTCGGCGGCCGAGGCTCCTCCTCGTCATCGCTATGCAGCCCCTTGTCTCTGGTTTTGGCACTTAACTTGCCTGCCTGCTTGAACACCCAACAATCCCTGTTGGTGTGTGTCGGTGTCAAAACTGGCGGATCTCGGGTAGGGGGTCCCGAACTGTGCGTCTAGGCGGATGGTAACAGGAGAAAAGTGACACGATGTTTTTACCCAGGTTCGGGCCCTCTCGATGGAGGTAAAACCCTACTCTTGCTTGATTAATATTGATGATATGGGTAGTACAAGAGTAGATCTACCACGAGATCGGAGTGGCTAAACCCTAGAATCTAGCCTATGGTATGATTGTTGTTCGTCCTACATACTAAAACTCTCCGGTTTATATAGACACCGGAGAGGGCTAGGGTTACACAAAGTCGGTTACAATGGGAGGAGATCTTCATATCGTATCGCCAAGCTTGCCTTCCACGCCAAGGAAAGTCCCATCCGGACACGGGACGGAGTCTTCAATCTTGTATCTTCATAGTCCGGGAGTCCGGCCAAAGGTCTTAGTCCGGCCATCCGGACACCCCCTAATCCAGGACTCCCTCAGTAGCCCCTGAACCAGGCTTCAATGACGACGAGTCCGGCGTGCAAGTTGTCTTCGGCATTGCAAGGCGGGTTCCTCCTCCGAATATTTCATAGAAGATGTTGAACACCAGGGTAGTGTCCGGCTCTGCAAAATAAGTTCCACACTCCTTTGTAGAGAGAATAATATTTGTATCAATCCGATCTGCTGACGTATTTCATGGCGTGACATCATGCCACAGCCAAGATCTTTATTCATTTTATTGTTCCACCTCAGCGCGTTTAGCAAGGCGGTTTCCTTGGCACGTCTTGTCAAAGCAGAGATCGTGTCCCCTTATTCCGGGATTCTCATCAATACAGGTGTGGGTAACCCAACCGCGCCATTAACCGCGGCGCTTGGGAGATAAGCGAGTTTTATCAGGCCGGTGGGGGGCTCGTAATTTTGGCCGCCCATATAAGGGGATAAGAATCCGCCTTTTCCATTCACGCCCTCTTCTTCCTCTTCTTATCCGTCCCTGCGCGCTCGAGCTCCAGCGCCCAAGCCCGCACTTCCTACCTCAACCTTCCCCAACCATGTCTGGAGCGGGAGGTATATGGATGGCCTCCTCTGTCACGGAGGGACAAATCGAAAACCTGAGGAAGGCCAGATACTTGTCTAACAACATCCCGCACCGGCTCCCAGATGCGGGGCAACTCATCCCCACCCCCAGGCCCCATGAGAGGGTTGTTTTTCTTCCCCATTTCCTCCGCGGACTGGGTTTTCCTCTTCACCCGTTCGTCCGGGGGCTCATGTTCTACTACGGCCTGGACTTCCACGATCTAGCCCCGAACGTCATCCTCAATATCTCGGCATTTATCGTCGTGTGCGAGGCCTTCTTCCGCATCCAGCCCCACTTTGGCCTATGGCTGAAGATCTTCAGCGTCAAGCCGAAGGTCGTGCAAGGCCGACAGGCGGAATGCGGAGGCGCCATGGTGGGCAAGATAGCCAACGTCACCTGGCTCGAGGGTGTCTTCGTGGAAACCATCAAAGGGTGGCAATCTGGGTGGTTTTATATCACCAAGCCGCGTGACCCTAAATGGGCAGCGGCCCCTGAATTTCGATCCGGCATCCCCACCTGGCTCACATCTTGGAAAGAGACGGGCCTGTCATGGGGCAATCCGGAAGAGGTGACCGGACTCCAAACCTACGTCCGAGACCTGGTGACCAAGAAGGTCAAGCTTGTCAACGTGGTCCAGGTCATGCTCTTCCACCGGATCCTCCCGTGTCAACAACGGGGCTTCAATTTGTGGGAGTTCGACCCGGCCCGGCACCAGACTCTATCCCGGCTCTTCGAAACGAAGCACGAGGACGCCTGGAAGGTGCTTTTCAAGAGTTCCGAGGTATCCCCTCCCATCATCGAGGATCGCGGGTTCTGTGCCAAACGTCAAGCCTCCGAAGTAAGCTTACCTTTAGTACCTTATGGGATACCCGAATTTCATAGTGTGACTTTATGTGGGATCTAAACTCCCGTTCCTTTGACAGGACTGGAAGAGGACATCCGGACAGTTCGACTGTACGGCCCCTTTTCCCGAAGTCCCAGTAGACGCAGACTTAGGGAAGCTACTGGTTCTGGCACCCCATGTGGTGCGGAGAAGAAGGCCAAGGAGAAGGCCACGGGGACCCGAAAGAGTTCCCGGCGCCTGGTGTCGTCGGATTTGCCCGATGGCCCCAACGCACCCTCCGCCTCCGAAGACGAGGAGGAGGAAGAAGAAGATGGCTCTCCCCCTCCAACGGGGGGAGGAAAGAAGAGAAAGGCCGCCCCAACTGGGGAAGCCGGAGGGTCCAAGAAGGGGAAGTCCCTTCTGCCGGACTACGCCCCCGACACCGAAGACGGCGGGGAGGATTGGCCATCCAGGGTCAAGCCCCTGGAAAATTCGTAAGTGTCCGGCTACCCAAATGACTTATTGCACTCCTTTATTAGTTGATAGCTTCTAACACCGAAGCTAATCATGCAGTCCGCCCAGAGCTCAGCTTGGCGATTCGTCGAGCGGATCTCTGAATTCGTCGGATGTGAATAGTGCTTCACTTCCGATGACCTCCTCCCCTCTCCCTACAGACGATGCTGAGGTGGAGTCCTGTAGGGGACAAAACCAGGGGGAGGTGGTCCTGGAAGTGCCACAAGGCGACCTTCCGGACTCCCAGCCCAAAGGGGGTAAAGCCCCGGAGGGATCTAAGTCCGGCCCCGGGCCGGACACTGCTCCGGAACCATCAGTGGTTCCAGAGCCCGACAGGCGGCGCCTTCATAAGAAGGGAAAGCCTGCGACACCGGCGACTTCCGTCCACCCGGAGGCGCCGGACAATTTGCTGGAGGCGCTTAACGGCGCCTCCATCGACAAAGAACACCGCACTGTTATGAGTGCAGTGATTTAGAAGGTTCAGTCCGCCAAGAGCAGGCTGACGGAAGCCTGCACAAGCCTATTAACGGGCTTTGAGGTATGTGTTCAGAAACATATATAAAAATGTTACCGCATAGACAGTAGCCCCTGATGCTTAGTTCAGTGTTCGGAAAGAAAAGCCGAACTGAGGATCTCAAAAGATATATGGAGGAGTCTGTCAATATGGGAATGCAGGCTGCGCTGCTGACCTCTGCCGCACTGACTGCGGAGGTCAATGCCTTGAAGGAAAGCCTCGAGCGGTCCGAGAGAGAGATCGGCCGTCCCAAGAAGAAGCTCGAGGATAAAGAGGGTACATAGTACCTCCTGGAAATGTATATAGAAATACTTGGTTGCATAATAATAACAGGACCAATGTTAATGTTGCAGGAGCCACGACCGAGGTGGCGACCCTGAAAGAGGCGGTTTCGAAGGCCGAAAAGAGTGCGGCCTTGGAGCGCACCGAGCGAGAGAAGCAGGAGGCGCGGGTGGCGGAGGTGCGGCAAGAGCTCCAGGCTCTCGTGGAAAAACACGAGAGTTTGGAGCGTGACTCGAAGACTCAAGAGTCCGAGCTTGCCTTGGCTCTTGAGAGTGCCAAGACCGCTAAGGCCGAAGCCCAGAAGGCCCTTCAGGAGATCGAGGCAATGAAGAAGATAGCGGCGGGTAAGGCATTCTTTATGCAAAGCAAAAATATAAAAGTTAATTATCTTCTACTTACCCGAATCCGGAGCTCTCCAGGAGCGTTCGCCGATCTGCCCCGTAGTGTGTCTGATGCCGCCGCATACTACCGAGCCAAAGAGGGGAGCTCGACGGAGAAAGTGTTCTGGTCTCAGTATGCTGAGGCCGAACATCCGGTGCCCCTAAGCGAACAGCTGAAGCAGCTGGTCGAGCTCCACAAGGTGGCCGAGCAGGCCATGAAGGGCCTCATAGCTCGTCTGTGGACTGGAGAAGTCATGCCTGGGAGCTACTTCGGTCTGGTGCGGCAGCTGGTGGACGCGTGTCTATGGATTGAGGTCGTCAAGCGCTCCGTTTGTATTGAAGGTGCCTGTCGGGCCCTTGCCCGTGCTAAGGTGCACTGGGGCAAGCTAGACGCGGAGAAGCTATTGACGGACGCGCCACCGCCGGGCAAGGAGTATCATACGCCCGAGATGTATTATAATGGCCTTCTGAAGGGTGCCCGCCGCATAGCGGATGAGTGCTCCAAAGTTGTAATTTTTGAGTAAACTCACATTTGTTATCCTGTACGCTGAAGCTTTGTTCATATGCGTTAAGCAACGCTTGTTAATTTAGAATATTACCTTCTGTGCGTCCGTTTATCAAATCTGAGAGATGCAAGTTGTCAGCTTCGACCCCCATGCCACGAGTGCTGGGGTGTTCGGGATAAACCTGAGCGCTCTTGTTCCCATTCTTGGGTCCATCTAGGGAGGCATTCAGCACAACGAACCAGGCCGTCGGACTTATAATGCTTTATCACTCTCACTTAGCCATAGAATTCTATAATTTTAAATTTCGGCGAAGCCCCTAGTATTCGAAAGACTGAGTTCGGGGCGCTATCCGCGCCTAGGCCGGATAAGTCCGGTTCCTCGCTCGAAGCGGCATAAGTCTTTAAGGACTCGAAGAAACCTCGCGAACAGCGACCGGTCTCTCGCACTATCATGACAGTCAGTTTTAGCTTTCTCTACTGAGGTGTTAACCCAGCTCAACTGGGGCAAAATCGCAGTAGTTCTCCCAGCGCTACCTTAGCCAACAATGCGGAACGTAAGGTACCAAAACATGGGAGCCGGGCAAACCCAACTATTGACCAAAGACATGATTCGGAGCCGATGCATATAGTGCTATAAGTTCGGGGTGCCGCACTTGTTAGAGTGTTCGGTGTTCTCACACCATGTTATGGGGTGTTGTAAGCCCCTGGTGTATTATCCGCACCAAAGTGTACGGTTGCATAGTGTCATGACTGAACATATTTGCATATAAAAATAAGTACAATAATAGGTAAGAGCTATATATTGTTCATTAAAAAAGGGCTGCTACGAAAGCAGAACGATACAAAAAGTGCGGTAAGCAAGAGATGGGAGTATTTGACATATTCCCCTTCAGGGGCAAGCTGCAGGATTGTAAGAGAAACAGGTATTAAAATCGTTATAGAGACCACCTTGACTTTTGACGTGGCTTGCTTCCTCCCTGGCTATTGCATCGTTGGTTCGGCGAGAGTATTGCCGGACAGGCCTTCCGAATAGTTGGGTCCTGAAAGTGTGTGAAAAAGGAAAACAGCGAAATAGGGAGCCCCCTACTGCGGTTGAGCCGCATTCTGGGCGTGCTGTTGTTGTGCCCCTCCCCTTATGCCCATGGTATCTCTAACGCGTAATTATGTACGCGTGGTACCAGTAGTGCCGTTTGGCGGGGGCTGGGGTTGGGGCCGCACTGCCATGCTTGCTCGGAACGTTCCAGCCGGAATTTTTGTAGGTTACTCCGGCTCGCTTGACGTTTTCCGGACGTTTGGCGCCTGGATTGGAGAACTGCCTTGAGAGGCTACTCTGTACTTCCACCGCCAGCGCCGCCGTGTGCTCCTCCGTTTGGAGAGAGTGTTCGGTGTTTCCATTTACTGTGATGACTCCACGAGGTCCTGGCATCTTGAGCTTGAGATATGCGTAGTGCGGCACCGCATTGAATTTTGCAAATGCGGTTCGTCCGAGCAGGGCGTGATAGCCGCTGCGGAATGGGACTATGTCGAAGATTAACTCCTCGCTCCGGAAGTTATCCGGTGATCCGAAGACCACCTCGAGTGTGACCGAGCCTGTATAGCTGACTTCTACCCCTGGTATGACACCTTTGAAGGTTGTCTTTGTGGGTTTAATCCTTGAAGGATCGATGCCCATTTTTCGCACTTTGTCATGGTAAAGCAGGTTCAGGCTACTGCCGCCATCCATTAGGACTCTGATAAGGTGAAATCCGTCGATAATTGGGTCTAGGACCAGTGCGGCGAATCCGCCGTGACAGATGCTGGTGGGATGGTCCCTTCGATCGAAAGTGATCGGGCAGGAGGACCATGGGTTGAACTTTGGGGCGACTGGCTCCAGCGCATAGACGTCCTTGAGAGCACGCTTCCGCTCCCTTTTGGGGATGTGGGTTACGTATATCATATTCACCGCCTGAACTTGCGGGGGAAATCCCTTCTGTCCTTTGTTGTTCGGCGGCCGGGGCCCCTCCTCGTCGTCTCTATGTAGCCCCTTGTCTCTGGTCTCGGCACTTATCTTGCCTGCCTGCTTGAATACCCAACAATCCCTGTTGGTGTGATTGGCTGGCTGTTTCGGGAGTCTGGGAGTCCGGGACGAAGTCTTCAATCTTGTAACTTCATAGTTCGGGAGTCCGGCCAAAGGTCATAGTCCGGCCATCCGGACACCCCCTAATCTAGGACTCCCTCACTTGCTCTTATCACGAATGAGATTGTGGGCTTAGGAAGTGAAGAGATGACCAACAAATTCATCATCAAGAAGATCCTAAGAGCATTGGATGGAAAATATGATACCGTGTGCACATTGATCCAAATGATGCCCAACTACAAGAATCTCAAGCCAACGGAGGTCATTGAAAGAATTGTTGCTCATGAGATGTCACTCAAGGATAAGGAGGAACTTCACAACAAGTCAAGTGGTGCTTACAAAGCCTCATGTGAAGTCCCTACATCATCAAATGAGAAACAAACCTTCAATGAAGAATTGAGCTTAATGGTGAAGAACTTCAACAAATTCTATAAGAGTCGAGCAAAGATAGAAGCTCCAAATCAAGGTCCTACAATGACAAAAGATCTTCCAGTCGAGAGTGCAATTGCTACAATTGTGGGAGACCCGGACACTATTCCAATGAGTGTACGGCACCCTACAAAAGAAGAGAAGATTCTCCCAAGAGAAGAAGTAGAAGAGAAGAATCACCGCCAAGAGAGAGGAGTAGTAGAGATGATCGTTATGAACGAAGAACATCCCGGAGAAGCAAGGATTCGAAAAGGAAGGACAAGTCATCAAAGAGATACACAAAACAAAGACATCAAGCTCATGTTGGTGAATGGGTATCTGGTTCCGACTCTGAACATCACTCCGAGAGAAGCTATCACTCTGACTCCGAACATACTCAAGATGAAGGTGTTGCCGGTCTAGCACTTGTGTCAACCAACTCATACGACATATTTGATTCACCAAATGAAGGAATTGGGAGATGCTTCATGGCTAAAGGCCCTAAGGTAACACATCCCGAGTATGTTAATTTCAATAGTGATGAAGATGACTTGTTAGGTGATGATGATTTACTTATTGACAACTCTAGTGATGAATACTATGATGAAACGTCAATTAATCATGCTAAACAGGATAAAATGAATGACAATGGTAAGGAGAAGATTGAGCTTCTTACTAAAGAACTAAACACTCTTGAGTTAGCTCATGGAACTATCTTAGGGGATCATCGAGAACTTTTGAGGACTCGTGAGAAGTTACGCTTTGAAAAGCTCAATCTTGAGCAAGAGCATGAGTTCTTAAAAGCAATCAATGATGATCTTCGCAAGAAAAGTTCTTCTTACATTGCCAAACGTTTACTCTTATCTATTTACATGCCTCAAGTCAAGTCTAGTAACAAAAACAAGAAGGATTCTTCCTCTAGTAGTAACAATAATCATGCTAAATCCAATATTGTTGCTTCTAGTAGTTCTCTTGATTCCACTAATGATTCTCTTAGCCAAGTTACACTTGAGCAAGAAAATAGCTTATTGAAGGGAATTATAGAGAAAAGTGTATACAAGAGCCTAGCCGGGAGTAAGCAATTCGAGGAAATTGTACGCAAGCAAGGAAGGCACCGGAAGAATTAAGGTGTTGGTTTTGAACGAAAGTTCAATGCCAATGGAGTTGAGTGGGAAGAAGATCAATACACCAAGACGAAGTTGGTTCCTCAACAAGAGAAGTATGATCCTACTTCCTTCAAGGGGACACAAGCTCAATATGATCTTCCACCACAAGACCACAAGCAAAAAGGCAAGGACAAGCTTCAAGAGGAGATTGATGCATTTGAAGAAGCTCCTAAGGCCTTGGTCAAGTGGATTCTCAAGACTACGTCAAGTTCTACTTCATCAAGCACGACTACAACTCCAAGGATTCCCATAAAGATGATGTGGATCTCGAAGAAGAAGAACTAGAGAGTTCTTGAGGGTGACTCCGCCAACATACTTCACTCATATCATTATGGCAAGGACAAGTGCAATCAACTTCCACATCTTGCACTAGTTCAAGGAGTCACAAACCCTCATGTTGGTAAGGCAAGGGACAAGCACTACTAGGAAAAGGCCTACTAATGGTGCACTGGTTTTGCCTACTAATGGCGCATTACCAGTGCGCCATTAGTATCATGCCACTAGTATTTTTTACTATTGGCGCACCACTGGTGCGCATTAGTATCTGGTATACTAATGGCGCACCATGCAGTGCGCCATTAGTTTTGCCCACAGTGCGCCACTAGTGTATTCTATACTAATGGCGCACCACATGGTAGTGCGCCACCAGTAACAATTTTTTTAATTTTTTTTCTTAATCTCAGGTCACTATTTCACCTATGAGATATCCAACACATATATATATACAACAAGCATCCATATAACAATCATAGCCAACACACAAGTTCCATCATATATACATACATATCCAACACACAAGTTCCATCATATATACATACATAGCCAACACACAAGTTTCACATTGTTCATCCAACACCGTTATCCATCAATTCACAAAAGTTTCACATTGATACAAAATAAAAACACAAATGGAAAAGAAGCACTCCATCCATGCAAGCTTCCGTGAATTAAATCTAATCTGCAAAATGATAAACAAGAAGTTGGAAGAAGAAAAAGAAGAAGACTAGAAGAATACTAGAAGAAGAAGAACACTAGAAGAAGAATAAGAAGAATTTTGGAAAAGAAGAAGAATAAGAAGAAGACTATAAGCTTATTATGTAAACTTGATCATTTTGTGCTAACATAAGTTATTTTGGAGCTAACCTATAGGAAACTAAGCATATAAGCTCTAAGTTTGTATATTAGAGCCAACTTAGGTAAAATGAAGCTAACCTATGTCATTTTGGAAAAGAAGAAGAATAAGAAAAAGACTATAAACTTATTATGTAAACTTGATCATTTTGTGCTAACGTAAGTTATTTTGGAGCTAACCTATAGGAAACCAAGCATATAAGCTCTAAGTTTGCATATTAGAGCCAACTTACGTAAAATGAAGCTAACCTATAGGAAACTAAGCATATTAGAGATAACATAGGTAACTAAGTATATATATATATATATATATATATATATATCATTTTGGAGATCTGACATACCTGACAAAGTTCAGTTCTCATGCATTGTTCTTCTCCTTCTCCTTCCTCAGCCTGATGCGCCAAGAGCGGCGAGGCGGTGGAGGCGGTGGAGGCAGTGGGATGTAGTCTTCTACCACAATTGGCGTGGTCATGTCGCCTGGGATCACCGGCGCCACCATCGGTGCGTGATCATTGTCAGGCACCACCACCATCGCGAGGCCACCTTCAGGCACGACCATCGCTAGGTCATCCTCAGCCACCTCCATATCTTGCCCATGGTCAGCCACCAACATCTCTTGCCGTTGGTCAGCCAGCACCAGCGCTAGGTCATCCTCAGCCTGATGCCCATCGTCATCCTGCAGCTCCTCATCCCCACTCTGCTCCTCTTCTCCCGCACTCCAGTCCGGATCATCCTTCTTGTTGTCTATGCTGCTGCCAGAATCGCTGCTGCTTTCGCTATAGCCAGAATCGTTGCTGCTTTCGCTACAGCCATAGTCGCTGCTGCTTTGGCTGTAGCCAGTGTCGCTGCTGCTGCTCCCATTACCTGTCCAAAATGCAACAATGACCGTTAACAATCGATGTGAGACAAAGCCAAATGTAGAGGAATAAGAAGAGGCAGAATGTACCGGCATCATCATCGTCAGCATAGCGCATGCGACACATAGTCGTGTTGAACACCTTCACGATGAGCATGGTGGCGTTGTCGTCGTACCTAAAGAGAAGAAAGTGCCCCAGCCGCAGGTCGTAGGCACGGTAGAACTTCTCCCACCCACGAGACAAGTAGATGTGGCCCTCCTTGATCACCAACTCCACATCCCACTGCCTGCAAAACCCGCTGCCGGCCTGTCGCAGCTTCACATTATTTGGCGGATCTTCACCCATCAACATGTTCATAAAACTGCCAGGCAGCCTCTGCAGTTTGGGACAATGAGTGATGTAGCAAACAACAGATATCATAATGAGATGGGTGAAGGGGAGATCTCTCGTTTTATATACCCGCGTCATGGATGATACTGAAGTCTCAAGTATGATAGTGAAGAACTCGGAAGCATCCAACTCGTACTGCGGTGTTGCAGGGCGGCGGTGGCTGCTTCCCGCCATCTCTGATAAGCAGCAGAAGAGACCAATTAGTACCCTTACAACAGATCATAAAACATGCATGATAACATGCATGATGCCCATCATGCATCATTTTCTAACCAAGGCATAGCTCAGGAAAACCACTTGCTTTGACCAGAACTAGCTGATTACCCCAAATCTCATGGTAAAATTAGCAAGGCAGAGCATTTCTCTTACATGACCATAGCAAGAATGACACACTCCCCTAATTATTTTGCCTGCCACTAGGATGAGCACTTAATATGGATTGATTGTTCTTTCATTTTAAATTGGTAGGTAAGAACAATGAACTTATAGAAACTCCTTAATATGAATATTATACCGATGATAAAAGAAGTGAGAGAAGAAGTGTCTGCAGCCTTGAGTAGATTCCCAGGACCTGAAGGTTGTTCACCCTGCTCATATCAAATATTATGTTGTATTAGCAGCAAGTAGATGTAAACTAACCTATAGCTGGAAACTAAACATATAAATGGTTGAAATACATAATTCTAGCTGTAAACTAACCTATAGCTGGAAGAAACTAACTAGAAAAAGTGAAACATGGGAGGAACCTGCTGTCAGTTTTAAAGAAGTGATTTTTTTTGAGGGGTAAGAAGCTGAATTGGTCATTCTCCATAGAAACCATACCAATTCTAGCTACATGGTGGAGCTGCTAATTCATCTTCACCAACCAAATTCAGTGAATTAAGCACATAATCCAGTCAAGCTAGCTATTGCTACCAATTGCTGATACTTTAGTTTTAAGCAAGCATCACTATGGTACTCCAAATCATTAAGTCAAGCTACTACAGTGCAAGCTAGTGCTACTGCATCAATGGCCATGTAATGCTTCTGGGGCCTGAGTGGATATGTTTATATGCAAATTGACCATAAAGCAGTGATCTGCACATTGGTCCACATGTCTGAGTCAACTAACTTGGGACATCTAAGTAGGATCTTCGACACAAACAGTCCATCCCCCATGGTCATGGAAGCAACTGACAAGCGTCGACAGATCAGATCAACAACTACGTTCGTTTAATACAAAAAATCAACTAGAAATTCAATAGACACAATTAAATAAAGTAATTTTACAATGATATGAAGTAGGGCAGACAAAAGGCCAAGTAGCACAAGGGAGGAACATTTTTTGCAAGAACATCTACACGGTACATGCACACTTCTGTACGTCTACACTATCTAACCTTTCCTACTCCTACTCCTCCCAACTACCTACACCTACCTATGGCCAAGCAGGCCAGGGAGGGACACACACACACAAGCATCATTCTTCTTGGTGCTTCCATTTTACCTACACCTACCTAATGTTCTCAACCATGAACTTCCTTTCTTGATCACCCATGACAAGCAGGGAGGAGCAGGTAAACCAACTCTGCTATTCGAATCGCATCATTTTACAATTGAAAACAGGTGAGTATGGAATCAGTGGCCTATATGTATACAAACAAAACAAAACTCCAGACAGAGCTCAAGGAGAGCGGTGTACACCGAAGCCGTGCAGTCCGGCCAAGCAAGTTATGGCACCTCCAGACAGAGCTCAACCAAATTGGCAGCAATTTGACCAGAACCCCATGAACACCAACCAACCCCTATCCTACTTTCTCCCCTAAATTGTTTCATTCAGGTTTCAGCTAGCAGCAAAGGAAGAGCAGGCTAGTGAGTTGGCGGGTGGATCGGCGCCGCACCTGGGGTTGGGGCCGGGGCGGGAGCGGGCTGCAGCTGCGGCGGCCGGGCGGAGGTGGGCGGCTGCAGCGCTCCATCTAGAGAGGGGAGGAGGCCCGAAGCCAGAGCAGAGACGACGGGGCTGCGACGGTGCGGGGGCGCGAGGCCTCGTGTCGTCGCCGTGGGTGCTAGGACAGGGGGGAGGCGGAGGGCGCGGCGGAAGGGGAGGGAGGGAGGGAATAGGGAGGAAGGGTGGAGAGGGAGGAAGGAGGAAGGAGGAGAGGTACCTGGGTGGGTGCGGCCGGTCGCCGGAGGGGTCGGGGTTGGCGGCGGCAGGGGACGGAGGGGACGGAGGGGGCGGCAGCGGCGTACGGTTGGGGCGGAGGGGGCAAATTAGGTCGAGTGGGGAGGAAGGGAGGGAGGGGAACGGGTGGAGTGAGGGGGAAGCTTACTAATGGCGCACCGCGTGGTAGTGCGCCATTACTAGTTAGAACTAGTAATGGTGCACTTCGACCAGATGCGCCATTAGTATGTATGGAAAAATGAAAAAAAAAATACTAGTGGCGCACCCTGTTTCTGGTGCACCATTAGTGTCTTCCACACTAATGGCGCATCACCAACAGGTGCGCCATTAGTATATAGTAGTGGCGCACTACTTCCATGGTGCGCCATTAGTATCAATCCTGTCTATAGCCCTTTTCCTAGTAGTGAAGGTAACCTAGTGCTTTCATGTACATCATCTTGTGTGTGCATCACTCTATGTCTATGGATATACTTGTTTGTTCCTTGTGGGACTAATCCGTGTAGGTATTGAAAGTGCAACTCACTCCAAAGGATTGCTCCAAATGATCTTCATCAACATTGAGCATCCACATCTTCAACACCTACATGAAGTCATCATCGACAAAACCCAAGGTTAGTTCATCCCTCTTAGGGGGGATCTCACATCTAGGGGGAGCTTAACTCTAAGAATTGAGTCAAAGCAACTCTAATGGTGTGAACACATCAATGCATTATGTAAAAGTGGAAACCCCACTTGAGCTTAAACGATGAGTATGACCTATGATCAAATGTTCTCATTTGACTCCTAAGTCAATATACTCATATATAGATGACCTAGTCATCACCAATTGTTTGATAGATGCTAGAATTGGTTATGCATGCTTTGCCACATATTTCATTTGCCATTTTATTGTGTGAGCATGTTGGTTGCATATTTAACTCATTCGAGGACATCCACTTGTTGCTTTGATTGATTGGCTTCTTTTTCTTTTGCCAAGTGGATGAACAAGAATGCGTAAGAACCTTCTCTAGCTATCTATGCTTTTCTTGTCTCAAACTCTATTCATGCTACATCACAAAATTTGATCAAGTCAGATTCGAACCACTTTGTGTGAGGAGCACTCGGAGTCCCCGATTCGTCATAGACTTAAACTTCCAAAACTTCTTTGTGCGTTTCGGTCTGACCGATACTTCCATTTTGGTCATACTGAGATCACTAAGTCGATCTAGGTTTTCAATCTCGGTGCAACCGATTTGAACTTTTCGGTCTCACCGAGTTGCTGTAACTGTCAACAGTTATGCATCTTGGTGCCACCGAGTTGTTCCACTCGGTCACACCGATAGGGTCAGGCTATATATACTCACGGGCAAAAATTTGGAAACTTCTCCAAACCCCTTCGCCCGCGCATAGCTCGCTCTGCCTCCAAGGTCTCCGAATCGTCGACTTCGTCGCCAGCCGCCTCCAGCCGCTGGTCTCCGCCACCGTCAATGGAATTCATCCCCGCCATTGCCGCCGTAGCGAGTTCATCGCCAAACTAGGGTATGGACTCGATCACAGTGCTATCCCCGTCCGATTCCTAGCACATTGTGTTCATCATGATTCTTGCCACGATTGAGAAGCTTCTATCCAGTCAAAACAATCCTTAGATTAGATGTGAATTGAAAATTTAGGGTTAGGTTTCCGCCGAAACCATCTCGGACCCACCGAGTTGAAAAATTCGGTTCCACCGATTCGGCTAAGGCCATTGCACAAGTGATTATCGGTTTGACCGAGAATTGCAAAACGGTGTGACCGAGTTTGGGACTCTGTGAAACCCTAGCAGTCTCGGTGCCACCAAACTGTGACTCGGTCTGACCGAGTTCACTAGTTTAGATTCCAAAAGCTGCTTCGGTATCACCGAGTTTGCAAATCGGTTGATCCGAAATGCTTTCTGTGGAAAACTAAAACTATGTTTTTGAATCATTCTTTTGCAAGAACCTCTGCATTTTGTGATGCTCATCCATTCTATCTCATCTACAACTATTCATAGGGTTAGCAGTCAGTGTTTGCAGCATGTCAGATCAAAGTGACAGCCAGAACAGGGAAGAGGAGCAGATTCACATGAGTGAGGGCACTAGTCCCTCTAGCACCTCAGATGAGGGCAGCAGGAGCACTCCAAGCAATTTGCCCAAAGCTACCGCCAGGGCCAGAAGGAAGAGAACCTCAGACTCTGAGGCTGAAGACTATGTGGCAGCTGAATATGAGGCTACTTCCAAGAAGATAGTGCTCAAGAAGGAATATGGCTCAGCTAAAGCCACCAAGCCAGGACTAAACATGAAGGTCCCTGCCAAGAGGACACCTATGATGAAAGTCAGAGCTTCAACTCAAGAACATGAGAAATCTGATCCCAAAGAGCCTGCTACAGAAGGGAAGAAGAGGAAGGAAAGGGTAAAAAAGACCATGGCCAGAGTTGTTGGACAACCTTCCATGATGGAAAAGGAAGAGGAAGAAGAAGCTACTGCTCCAGCACCCAAGGCACAAAAGCTTATGGGTGATGCTATAAGGCTAGGGGCTGCATCATCAAAGCCCAAAGAAGCACCCGAAGCTGCCTCGAATGCCAAGTCTGCACCTAAAAGGAATACCAGGAGTATACCAGCTGCTGAGAAGAACAAGGCCCCAGTGCCTGAAGTTGCCGAGGAAGAAGATGAAGGACAAGTTCTGAGGAAGCTGAAACCTAAGATTCCAGACCACAATGATGCTCATCCAGTGGCTGAGAACATGAAGCTGAGGAAGGATGCAGGGCTCAGACAGTGGAGATTGTCTGATCCTTATGTAATCAGGAGAAGGACTGCTGTTGACTACAGGTTCCACACTAAAGAACAACATGATTTCTATGAGACTGTGTTGTTGGACAAGAAGCCCATAGTTTGTGACATGAGGTGGGTAGACTAGAAATACATGAAGGCAAATGAGGATCACTACCCAGGAGTGCTTGACAGCTTCAAGGCTTGTGGAGTAGATGACTTTGTTGGACAGAAGTTCACAAACTGGAATGATGAGCTTGTAATGCAATTCTACTCCACTGCACACTTTTATCCTGATGGCGAAGGTACAAGGTACCAGTCCACAATTGAAGAATGGGCCGAACTGATCAATGCACCAGAGGAGAGTACGGAGTGACAAATCCCAGTCTCGATTCATGCCAACCCAACAGACACTTTCGGAGATACCTGTAGTCAACCATTATAGCCACCCAGTTATGTTGTGACGTTTGGTACACCCAAAGCATTCCTACGGTATCTGGGAGTTGCACGATCTCATGGTCTAAGGAAATGATACTCGACATTAGAAAAGCTTTAGCAAACAAACTACACGATCTTGTGCTATGATTAGGATTGGGTCTTGTCCATCACATCATTCTGCTAATGATGTGATCCCATTATCAATGACATCCAATGTCCATAGTCAGGAAACCATGACCATCTGTTGATCAACGAGCTAGTCAACTAGAGGCTCACTAGGGACATGTTGTGGTCTATGTATTCACACATGTATTACGGTTTCCGGTCAATACAATTATAGCATGAACAATAAACAATTATCATGAACAAGGAAATATAATAATAACCATTTTATTATTGCCTCTAGGGCATATTTCCAACAGTCTCCCACTTGCACTAGAGTCAATAATCTAGTTACATTGTGATGAATCGAACACCCATAGAGTTCTGGTGTTGATCATGTCTTGCTCGTGGAAGTGGTTTAGTCAACGGATTTGCGACATTCAGATCCGTATGCACTTTACAAATATCTATGTCTCCATCTCGAACATTTTCACGAATGGAGTTGAAGCGGCGTTTGATGTGCCTGGTCTTCTTGTGAAACCTAGGCTCCTTGGCAAGGGCAATAGCTCCAGTGTTGTCACAGAAGAGTGTCATCGGGCCCGATGCATTGGGAATAACTCCTAGGTCGGTAATGAACTCCTTCATCCAGATTGCTTCATGTGCTGCCTCCGAGGCTGCCTTGTACTCCGCTTCACATGTAGATCCCGCCATGATGCTTTGCTTGCAACTGCACCACCTTACTGCACCACCATTAAAAATATACATGTATCCGGTTTGTGACTTAGAGTCATCCAGATCTGCGTCGAAGCTAGCATCGACGTAACCCTTTACGACGAGCTCTTTTTCACCTCCATAAACGAGAAACATATCCTTAGTCCTTTTCAGGTACCAGGATATTCTTGACCAATGTCCAGTGTTCCATGCCGGGATTACTTTGGACCTTCCTACCAAACTTACGGCAAGGTTTACATCATGTCTGGTACACAGCATGGCATACATAATAGACCCTATGGCTGAGGCATAGGGGATGGCACTCATCTTTTCTCTATCTTCTGTCGTGGTCAGGCTTTGAGCCGAGCTCAATTGCACACCTTGCAATACAGGCAAGAATCCCTTCTTGGACTAATCCATATTGAACTTCTTCAATATCTTATCAAGATATGTGCTTTGTGAAAGACCTATGAGGCGTCTCGATCTATCTCTATAGATCTTGATGCTTAATATGTAAGCAGCTTCTCCAAGGTCCTTCATTGAAAAACACTTCCTTTATGCTTTCCAAAAGTTCTATATCATTTCCCATCAATAGTATGTCATCCACATATAATATGAGAAATGCTACAGAGCTCCCACTCACTTTCTTGTAAATGCAGGCTTCTCCATAAGTATGCATAAACCCAAATGCTTTGATCATTTCATCAAAGCGAATGTTCCAACTCCGAGATGCTTGCACCAGCCCATAGATGAAGCGCTGGAGCTTGCATACCTTGTTAGCATTCTTAGGATCGACAAAACCTTCCGACTGCATCATATACAATTCTTCCTTAAGGAAGCCGTTAAGGAATGTTGTTTTGACATCCATTTGCCATATCTCATAATCATAGAATGCGGCAATTGCTAACATGATTCGAACGGACTTTAGCTTCGCTACGGGTGAGAAGGTCTCATGTAGTCAACCCCTTGAAATTGTCGATAACCCTTTGCGACAAGCCGAGCCTTATAGATGGTAACATTACCATCCGCGTCCGTCTTCTTCTTAAAGATCCATTTATTTTCTATCGCTCGCCAATCATCGGGAAAGTCCGTCAAAGTCCGTACTTTGTTTTCATACATGGATCCTATCTCGGATTGCATGGCTTCAAGCCATTTGTTGGAATCTGGGCCCACCATCGCTTCTTCATAGTTTGAAGGTTCACCGTTGTCTAACAACATGATTTCTGGGACAGGGTTGCCATACCATTCTGGTGTGGAACGTGTCCTTGTGGACCTATGAAGTTTAGTAGCAACTTGATCCGAGGTAACTTGATCATCATCATTAACTTCCTCTCTAGTCGGTGCAGGCACCACAGAAACATATTCCTGAGCTGCGCTACTTTCCGCTTCAAGAGGCAGTACTTCATCAAGTTCTACTTTCCTCCCACTTACTTCTTTCGAGAGAAACTCTTTCTCCAGAAAGGACCCGTTCTTGGCAACAAAGATCTTGCCTTCGGATCAAAGGTAGAAGGTATACCCAATGATTTCCTGAGGGTATCCTATGAAGACGCATTTTTCCGACTTGGGTTCGAGCTTTTCAAGTTGAAGTTTCTTGACATAAGCATCGCATCCCCGAACTTTTAGAAACGACAGCTTAGGTTTCTTCCCAAACCATAATTCATATGGTGTCATTGAGGGAGTCCTGGATTAGGGGGTATCCGGACAGCCGGACTATATGCATCGTCCGGACTATCGAAGCATGAAGATACAAGACTCAAGACTTCGCCCCGTGTCCAGATGGGACTCTCCTTTGCGTGGAAGACAAGCTTGGCGATCCGGATATTGTATTTCCTTCCTTGAAACCGACTCCATGTAAACCCTAGCCCTCTCCGGTGTCTATATAAACTGGAGAGGATGGTCCTTAGAAGGCCGATCACAATTACAATCATACCATCATAGGCTAGCTCTTAGGGTTTAGCCTCTACGATCTCGTGGTAGATCTACTCTTGTACTACTCATATCTTCAATATTAATCAAGCATGAAGTAGGGTTTTACCTCCATCGAGAGGGCCCGAACCTGGGTAAACATTGTGTCCCTTGCTTCCTGTTACCATCATCCTAAGATGCATAGATCGGAACCCCCTACCCAAGATTCGCCGGTTTTGACACCAACATTGGTGCTTTCATTGAGAGTTCCTCCGTGTCGTCACTTCAAGGCCTGATGGCGTCTTCAATCGTCAACAACACAGTCCAGGGCGGGACTATTCTCCCCGGACAGATCTTTGTGTTCGGCGGCTTCGCACTGCGGGCTAGTTCGCTTAGCCATCTGGGGCAGATCAACAGCTACGCCCCTGTCCACCAGATCAGGTTCAGAAACCTGAACTACACGGCGGACATTCGCGGAGACTTGATATTCGACGGATTCGGGCCTGTGCCAGGAGCGCCGGACAGTTGCGACGAGCACGGCATAGACCTGCTGTCGGACAATGCTCAGGACATCATCCCTGCAGCAGCCCCGGATTTCAATCCGGAACAGGTTGCATCGCCCAAGGACGGAGGGTTAGACCCCGCCCTGCAGGCCGCACACTCATCGGTGGTGGAGCCGAGCACAGGTCGCATATCTGTGGAGGCCTGTATTCCCGGCCCCCCGGACTCGTATCCGGTCCTTGGTCCCGGTCCGCACTCTCGAGCTAGCCGAGCCAGGTTGGGCTCCGGTGATGGAGTTTACCGCTGCGGACATCTTTCATCACTCTCCCTTTGGCGACATGCTGAGCTCATTAAAGTCTCTCTCTTTGTCAGGAGACTCTAGGCCGAATTATGCCCGGCTTGAGTGGGAAACAGGCGACGAAGGAATTCGCTGCCCACCCACCACCCACTTCATTGCCACGATCGATGATTTAACCGACGTCCTTGACTTCGACTTCGAAGACATCGACGGCATGGACGACGATGCCGGAGACGTACAGGAGCCACCACTCACAGGGTGGTGGACAGCCACCTCTTCATACAACATATACATGGTGGACACTCCGAAAGAAATCAATGGCGATGAGGCAACGGAGGATAACCCCTCCAAGAAGAAAGCAAAGCATGGGCGTCACCCGCGCCGCTCCAAGCCCCGCCAAGGCAATACCGGCACCAGAGATGAAAACAATCCGGACGGTGCCGACGATGAATACAACCCCGAAGAGCCCGCCTTTGAACAGGCCGAACAGGAAGATGGGTATGATAGCCCATATGAACAGGCGACAGACGGGTATCTGGAGGAGGACAACTACATGCCCCCGTCCGAAGACAAGATTAGGCTCGGCGACGACGAGTTCAGCGTGCCCGAGGACCCCGCGGAGCAGGAGCGCTTCAAGCGCCGGCTTATTGCCACTGCGAGAAGCCTGAAGAAGAAGCAGCAGCAGCTTCAAGGTGATCAAGACCTGCTCACAGATAGATGGACAGAAGTCCTGGCAGCCGAGGAATATGGACTCGAGCGCCACACGGCTGACCGACCGCCTCGAGGCCGGTATAAAGCGGCATATCAGCCCGAATACCAGCCCGCACCCCCGCGCCAGTTTTCTACGGCCCGGGGTAATACTCAGGACCTGCGCGATAAACTGGATAACACCGTAGGACAACCAAGATCGATCTTCGGATCACGGGGGCGCGCCGCAGTACATGACGATGACCGTTACACCGGACACACTAACAGCAAATCCAGTCGAGCCGAATATAACCAGTCAGATGCAGTCAGACTGCATCGCGACATAGACTGGCACAGAGGCGCCACGCACCCCCTCTGCTTCACCAATGAAGTAATGGATCATGAATTCCCAGAGGGTTCAAACCCATAAACATCAAATCATACGATGGCACAACAGACCCCAAGGTATGGATCGAAGATTTCCTTCTCCACATTCACATGGCCCGCGGAGATGATCTACATGCCATCAAATATCTTCCGCTTAAGCTCAAAGGACCAGCCCGGCATTGGCTGAATAGCCTGCCCGCAAATTCCATTGGCAGTTGGGAAAACCTGGAAGACACATTTCTTGACAACTTCCAAGGCACATATGTGCAACCTCTGGATGCCGATGACTTGAACCACATTACTCAACAGCCCGGAGAATCAGCCAGGAAATTCTGGAATCGGTTCCAAACTAAAAAGAACCAAATAGTCGACTGTCCGGACGCCGAAGCCCTGGCGGCCTTCAAGCATAATATCCGTGACGAGTGGCTCGCTCGACACCTCGACCAGGAGAAACCCAAGTCTATGGCAGCTCTCACGACGCTAATGACCCGCTTTTGCGCGGGCGAGGATAATTGGTTGGCTTGCAGCAGCACTGCACCACATTCTGGCACGTCAGATGTCCGTGACAATAACGGCAAGCTACGGCGCAACAGACACAAGCGACGGAACAACGACGACAATACAGAAGACACGACAGTCTATGCCGGATTCAGCGGATCCAAATCCGGTCAGCGGAAGAAGCCATTCAAGAGAAATAATCAGGGACCGTCCTGTCTAGACCATATACTGGAGCGCTCGTGCCAAATTCATGGCACCCTGGACAAACCAGCCAACCACACCAATAGAGACTGCTGGGTATTTAAACAGGCCGGCAAAATAAATACCGAAAACAAGGACAAGAGGCTGCACAGTGATGATGACGAGGAGCCCCGGCGTCCGAACATGGGGGGACAAAAGAAATCCCCCCCAGGTGAAAACGGTTAACATGATCTACGCCACCCACATCCCCAAGCGGGAACAGAAGCGAGCACTACGGGACGTCTCCGCGATGGAGCCAGTCGTCCCCAAATTCAACCCATGGTCAGCTTGTCCGGTCACCTTTGATTGTAGGGATCCTCCTACTAGCATCCGTCATGGCGGCTTGGCCGCATTGGTCTTAGACCCAATCATAGACGGATTTCACCTCACAAGAGTCCTTATGGACGAAGGCAGCAGCCTGAACCTGCTTTACCAGGATACAGTGCGCAAAATGGGCATCGATCCTTCAAGGATTAAGCCCACCAAAACCACCTTTAAAGGTGTAATTCCTGGAGCAAAGGCCTGTTGTACGAGCTCTATCACATTGGAAGTGGTCTTCGGATCTCTGGATAACTTTTGAAGCGAAGAGCTAATCTTCGATATTGTCCCTTCCGCAGTGGTTACCACGCACTGCTCGGACGAACCGCATTTGCTAGATTCAATGCGGTACCACACTATGCATACCTCAAGCTCAAGATGCCAGGCCCGCTCGGGGTCATAACATTCAACGGAAATATGGACCACTCTCTCCGTATAGAAGAGCACACTGCAGCCCTTGCGGCAGAAGTACAATGCGGCCTCCTCCAGCAAACCACCAGTCCGGCGACGACAATCTCAAGCTCCGTCAAGCGAGGGCGGAACACCCCGCAATAGGATCAGCAGGCACACCAAGAGCATGACTAGCAGTCCAGCCTCCGCTCAAATCCCATCAAAGCAGCATTCGTGCCACGCGTACACAATTACACACTCAAAGTACCATGGGCATAGGCGGAGGTGTAGCAGTAGCTCGGTTAATAATACGGTATTGCTTCGTAACCTTTTCTTTTACCTTTAAGGACATGGCTTAGTGCAGCTTCTCCAGAAGAGCCGGATTTCCGGACTTACATAGGAGAGCAAACCAAGGAGGCAACAGGCTTTGCGCACAGCAGGAAATACCCAAGTGGAATCTATTTACGATCATTATACCTGCTTTATCTATCTGTACGTAGCCTGCCTCTGGATAGGGTATGTCAAATAATCCTATTTATCTCTGCTTAATGCATTCATTGTAAACATACGCCTAAACGTATTATTCATCAATGGGAGATCTTATACAGCGTCAGCTTATTATTCTTATTTGAGCATTTTTTTTCTTACAAATGTCTTTTAACATTGCATCCATACACTTTGGTACATTTAGTTTGCCAGGGGCTTCTTATGGCGCCCCATAATACGACACAACAAGTCCGAACACTTTCAACAGTGCGGCACCCCGAACTTATAGCATTATATGCATCAGCTCCGAATCATGTCTTGGGTCTACAGTTGGGATAGCCCGGCTCCCTTGTTTTGGTGCCTTACGTTCCGTTATATCGGCTAAGGTAGAGCAGGGAGAACTACTGCAATTGTTGTTGGAAATATGCCCTAGAGGCAATAATAAAAGCATTATTATTATATTTCCTTGTTCATGATAATTGTCTTTTATTCATGCTATAATTGTATTATCCGGAAATCGTAATACACGTGTGAATACATAGACCACAATACGTCCCTAGTAAGCCTCTAGTTGACTAGCTCGTTGATCAAAAGATAGTCATGGTTTCCTGACTATGGACATTTGGATGTCGTTGATAACGGGATCACATCGTTAGGAGAATGATGTGATGGACAAGACCCAATCCTAAGCATAGCACAAGATCGTGTAGTTCGTTTTGCTAGAGCTTTTCCAATGTCAAGTATCTCTTCCTTAGACCATGAGATCGTGTAACTCCCGGATACCGTAGGAGTGCTTTGGGTGTACCAAACGTCACAACATAACTGGGTGACTATAAAGGTGCACTACAGGTATCTCCGAAAGTGTCTGTTGGGTTGACACGGATCAAGACTGGGATTTGTCACTCCGTATGACGGAGAGGTATCATTGGGCCCACTTGGTAGTGCATCATCATAATGAGCTCAGAGTGACCAAGTGTCTGGTCACAGGATCATGCATTACGGTACGAGTAAAGTGACTTGCCGGTAACGAGACTGAACGAGGTATTGGGATACCGACGATCGAGTCTCGGGCAAGTAACATACCGTCTGACAAAGGGAATTGCATATGGGGTTGATTGAATCCTCGACATCGTTGTTCATCCGATGACATCATCGAGGAGCATGTGGGAGCCAACATGGGTATCCAGATCCCGCTATTGGTTATTGACCGGAGAGCCGTCTCGGTCATGTCCGCTTGTCTCCCGAACCCGTAGGGTCTACACACTTAAGGTTTGGTGACGCTAGGGTTATTAGGAAGACTTGTATGTGATTACTGAATGTTGTTCGGAGTCTCGGATGAGATCCCGGACATCATGAGGTGTTCCGGAATGGTACGGAGGTAAAGATTTATATATGGGAAGTTGTCATGCGGACACCGGAAAGTTTCGGGGGCATATCGGTATTGTACCGGGGCCACCGGAAGGGTTCCGGGGGTCCACCGGGAGGGGCCACCCCTCTCGGAGGGCCTCATGGGCCGCATGGGGCAGGGAACCAGCCCCTGGAGGGCTGGGCGTGCCCCCCCTTGGGCCCATGCGCCTAGGGTTGGGGGGGGGACCCTAAAGGGGGCGCACCCCCTTTGCTTGGGGGGAAAGCCCCCTCCCTGGCCGCCCCCCCCTCTAGATCTCATCTAGAGGGGGCCGGCCCCCTTCCCCCTTCCCCTATAAATAGAGGGGCGAGGGGAGGGCTGAACACCTGATCCAAGGCGCAGCCCCTCCCCTCCCCAACACCTCTCCTCCTCCGTTGAGCGCTTGGCGAAGCCCTGTCGGAGTACTGCCTCTCCACCATCATCACGCCATCGTGCTGCTGCTGGAGCCTTCTTCATCAACCTCTCCTTCCCCCTTGCTGGATCAAGAAGGAGGAGACGTCGTCCGTACCGTACGTGTGTTGAACGCGGAGGTGCTGTCCGTTCAGCACTTGGTCATTGGTGATTTGAATCACGGCGAGTACGACTTCATCATCACTGTTCCCTTGAACGCTTCCGCACGCGATCTACAAGAGGTATGTAGATGCAATCTCTCTCCCATGAGTTGTTGCTTAGATGAACTCATAGATGGATCTTGGTGAAACCGTAGGAAAATTTTTATTTTCTGCAACGTTCCCCAACAGTGGCATCATGAGCTAGGTCTATGCGTAGTTCTCTATTGCATGAGTAGAACACAATTTTGTTGTGGGCGTAGATCTTGTCAACTTGCTTGCCACTACTAGTCTTTTCTTGCTTTAGCGGTATTGTGGGATGAAGCAGCCCGAACCGACCTTACACGTACGCTTACGTGAGACAGGTTCCACCGATTGACATGCACTAGTTACATAAGGTGGCTAGCGGGTGTCTGTCTCTCCTACTTTAGTTGGAGCGGATTAGATGAAAAGGGTCCTTATAAAGGGTAAATAGAAGTTGACAAAATCACGTTGTGGTTATTCGTAGGTAAGAAAACGTTCTTGCTAGAACCCAATTGCAGCCACGTAAAAGATGCAACAACAATTAGAGGACGTCTAACTTGCTTTTGCAGCAATTGTCATGTGATGTGATATGGCCAGAAGTTGTGATGAATGATGAATGATATATTGTGATGTATGAGATCATGTTCTTGTAATAGTAATCACGACTTGTATGTCGATGAGTATGACAACCGGCAGGAGCCATAGGAGTTGTCTTTATTTTTTGTATGACCTACGTGTCATTGAAGAACGCCATGTAAATTACTTTACTTTATTGCTAAACGCGTTAGCCATAGAAGTAGAAGTAGTCATTGGCGTGACAACTTCATGAAGACACAATGATGGAGATCATGGTGTCATGCCGGTGACAAAGATGATCATGGAGCCCCGAAGATGGAGATCGAAGGAGCTATATGATATTGGCCATATCATGTCACTGCTATATAATTGCATGTGATGTTTATTATGTTTTATGCATCTTGTTTACTTAGAACGGCGGTAGTAAATAAGATGATCCCTTATGATAATTTCAAGAAAGTGTTCCCCCTAACTGTGCACCGTTGCTAAAGTTCGTCGTTTCGAAGCACCACGTGATGATCGGGTGTGATAGATCCTTACGTTCACATACAACGGGTGTAAGACAGATTTACACATGCAGAACACTTAGGGTTAACTTGACGAGCCTAGCATGTACAGACACGGCCTCGGAACACAGAGACCGAAAGGTCGAACATGAGTCGTATGGAAGATACGATCAACATGGAGATGTTCACCGATGATGACTAGTCCGTCTCACGTGATGATCGGACACGGCCTAGTCGACTCGGATCGTGTAGCACTTAGATGACTAGAGGGATGTCTAATCTGAGTGGGAGTTCATTAAATAATTTGATTAGATGAACTTAGTCTAAAACTTTTGCAAAATATGTCTTGTAGATCAAATGGCCAACGCTCATGTCAACATGAACTTCAACGCGTTCCTAGAGAAAACCAAGCTGAAAGATGATGGCAGCAACTATTCGGACTGGGTCCGGAACCTGAGGATCATCCTCATAGCAGCCAAGAAAGATTATGTCCTAGATGCACCGCTAGGTGAAGCACCCATCCCAGAGAACCAAGACGTTATGAACACTTGGCAATCACGTGCTGATGATTACTCCCTCGTTCAGTGCGGCATGCTTTACAACTTAGAACCGGGGCTCCAAAAGCGTTTTGAGAAGCACGGAGCATATGAGATGTTCGAGGAGCTGAAAATGGTTTTTCAAGATCATGCCCGGGTCGAGAGATATGAAGTCTCCAACAAGTTCTATAGTTGTAAGATGGAGGAAAACAGTTCTGTCAGTGAGCACATACTCAAAATGTCTGGGTTGCACAACCACCTGTCCCAGTTGGAGATCAATCTCCCGGAAGAGGCGGTCATTGACAGAATCCTTCAGTCGCTCCGACCGAGCTACAAGAGCTTTGTGTTGAACTACAATATGCAGGGGTTGGTGAATACCATTCCTGAAGTATTCTCAATGCTGAAGTCAGTAGAGGTTGAAATCAAGAAAGAACATCAAGTGTTGATGGTCAATAAGACCACTAAGTTTAAGAAGGGCAAGGGTAAGAAGAACTTTCAGAACGACGGCAAAGATGTTGTCGCGCCCGGTAAGGCAGTTGCCGGGAGGAAGTCAAAGAATGGACCCAAGCCTGAGACTGAGTGCTTTTATTGCAAGGGGAAGGGTCACTGGAAGCGGAACTGCCCCAAATACTTAGCGGACAAGAAGGCCGACAACACTAAAGGTATATTTGATATACATGTAATTGATGTGTACCTTACCAGTACTCGTAGTAACTCCTGGGTATTTGATACCGGTGCCGTTGCTCACATTTGTAACTCACAGCAGGAGCTGCGGAATAAGCGGAGACTGACGAAGGACAAGGTGACGATGCGCATCGGGAATGGTTCCAAGGTCGATGTGATCGCCGTCGGCACGCTACCTCTACATTTACCTACAGGATTAGTTTTAAACCTCAATAATTGTTATTTAGTGCCAAGTTTGAGCATGAACATTGTATCTGGATCTCGTTTAATATGAGATGTCTACTCATTTAAATCCGAGAATAATGGTTGTTCTATTTATATGAGAGATATGTTTTATGGTCATGCCCCGATGGTCAATGGTTTATTCTTAATGAATCTCGAACGTAATGTTACACATATTCATAGTGTGAATACCAAAAGATGTAAAGTTGATAACGACAGTCCCACATACTTGTGGCACTACCGCCTTGGTCACATTGGTGTCAAGCGCATGAAGAAGCTCCATGATGATGGACTTTTAGAGTCTCTAGATTATGAATCATTTGACACATGCGAACCATGCCTCATGGGCAAAATGACCAAGACCCTGTTCTCCGGAACAATGGAGCGAGCAACCAACTTATTGGAAATCATACATACTGATGTGTGTGGTCCAATGAGTGTTGAGGCTCGCGGAGGATATCGTTATGTTCTCACTCTCACTGATGACTTGAGTAGATATGGGTATGTCTACTTGATGAAACACAAGTCTGAGAACTTTGAAAAGTTCAAGGAATTTCAGAATGAAGTAGAGAATCAACGTGATTGAAAGATAAAGTTCTTACGATCGGATCATGGAGGAGAATATTTAAGTCACGAATTTGGTACACACTTAAGAAAATGTGGAATCGTTTCACAACTCACGCCGCCTGGAACACCTCAGCGTAACGGTGTGTCCGAACGTCGTAATCGCACTCTATTGGATATGGTGCGATCTATGATGTCTCTTACTGAATTACCGCTATCATTTTGGGGATACGCTCTAGATACAGCTACATTCACTTTAAATAGGGCACCGTCTAAATCCGTTGAGACGACACCGTATGAATTATGGTTTGGGAAGAAACCTAAGCTGTCGTTTCTAAAAGTTTGGGGATGCGATGCTTATGTCAAGAAACTTCAACCTGAAAAGCTCGAACCCAAGTCGGAAAAATGCGTCTTCATAGGATACCCTAAGGAAACCATTGGGTATACCTTCTACTTAAGATCCGAGGGCAAGATCTTTGTTGCCAAGAACGGATCCTTTCTGGATAAAGAATTTCTCTCGAAAGGAGTAAGTGGGAGGAAAGTAGAACTCGATGAAGTACTACCTCTTGAACCGGAAAGTAGTGCAGCTCAGGAAAACGTTCCTGTGGTGCCTACACCAACTGGAGAGGAAATTAATGACGATGATCAAGGTACTTCTGATCAAGTTGCTACTGAACTTCATAGGTCCACAAGGACACGTTCCACACCAGAGTGGTATGGCAACCCTGTCCTGGAGATCATGTTGTTAGACAACGGTGAACCTTCGAACTATGAAGAAGTGATGGCGGGCCCAGATTCCAACAAATGGCTAGAAGCCATGAAATCCGAGATAGAATCCATGTATGAAAACAAAGTATGGACTTTGACTGACTTGCCCGATGATCGGCAAGCGATAGAAAACAAATGGATCTTTAAGAAGAAGACGGACGCGGATGGTAATGTCACCATCTATAAAGCTCGACTTGTCGCTAAGGGTTATCGACAAGTTCAAGGGATTGACTACGATGAGACTTTCTCTCCTGTAGCGAAGCTTAAGTCTGTCCGAATCATGTTAGCAATTGCCGCATACTATGATTATGAGATATGGCAGATGGACGTCAAAACGGCATTCCTTAACGGGCATCTTAAGGAAGAACTGTATATGATGCAGCCGGAGGGTTTTGTCGATCCTAAGAATGCTAACAAAGTATGCAAGCTCCAGCGATCCATTTATGGGCTGGTGCAAGCATCTCGGAGTTGGAACATTCGCTTTGATGATATGATCAAAGCGTTTGGGTTTATGCAAACTTATGGAGAAGCCTGCGTTTACAAGAAAGTGAGTGGGAGCTCTGTAGCATTTCTCATATTATATGTAGATTACATACTTTTGATGGGAAACGATATAGAATTCTTGGACAACATTAAGGCCTACTTGAATAAATGTTTTTCAATGAAGGACCTTGGAGAAGCTGCTTACATATTTGGCATCAAGATCTATAGGGATAGATCAAGACGCCTCATAGGTCTTTCACAAAGCACATACCTTGATAAGATTTTGAAGAAGTTCAAAATGGATCAGTCCAAGAAAGGGTTCTTGCCTGTACTGCAAGGTGTGAGATTGAGCTCGGCTCAATGCCCGACCACGGCAAAAGATAAAGAAGAGATGAGCGTCATCCCCTATGCCTCAGCCATAGGATCTATTATGTATGCCATGCTGTGTACCAGACCTGATGTAAACCTTGCCGTAAGTTTGGTAGGAAGGTACCAAAGTAATCCCGGCAAGGAACACTGGACAGCAGTCAAGAATATCCTAAAGTACCTGAAAAGGACAAAGGACATGTTTCTCGTTTATGGAGGTGACGAAGAGCTCGTCGTAAAGGGTTACGTCGATGCTAGCTTCGACACAGATCTGGATGACTCTAAGTCACAAACCGGATATGTGTATATGTTGAATGGTGGAGCAGTAAGCTGGTGCAGCTGCAAGTAGAGCATCGTGGTGGGATCTACATGTGAAGCGGAGTACATGGCAGCCTCGGAGGCAGCGCATGAAGCAATTTGGGTGAAGAGTTCATCACCGACCTAGGAGTCATAGCCAATGCGTCGGGGCCGATCAAACTCTTCTGTGACAACACTGGAGCTATTGCCCTTGCCAAGGAGCCCAGGTTTCACAAGAAGACCAGGCACATTAAGCGTCGCTTCAACTCCATCCGTGAAAATGTTCAAGATGGAGACATAGATATTTTCAAAGTACATACGGATCTGAATGTCGAAGATCCATTGACTAAACCTCTCTCGCGAGCAAAACATGATCAACACCAGAACTCTATGGGTGTTCGATTCATCACAATGTAACTAGATTATTGACTCTAGTGCAAGTGGGAGACTGTTGGAAATATGCCCTAGAGGCAATAATAAAAGCATTATTATTATATTTCCTTGTTCATGATAATTGTCTTTTATTCATGCTATAATTGTATTATCCGGAAATCGTAATACACGTGTGAATACATAGACCACAATACGTCCCTAGTAAGCCTCTAGTTGACTAGCTCGTTGATCAACAGATAGTCATGGTTTCCTGACTATGGACATTTGGATGTCGTTGATAACGGGATCATATCGTTAGGAGAATGATGTGATGGACAAGACCCAATTCTAAGCATAGCACAAGATCGTGTAGTTCGTTTTGCTAGAGCTTTTTCAATGTCAAGTATCTCTTCCTTAGACCATGAGATCGTGTAACTCCCGCATACCGTAGGAGTGCTTTGGGTGTACCAAACGTCACAACGTAACTGGGTGACTATAAAGGTGCACTACAGGTATCTCCGAAAGTGTCTGTTGGGTTGACACGGATCGAGACTGGGATTTGTCACTCCGTATGACGGAGAGGTATCACTGGGCCCACTCGGTAGTGCATCATCATAATGAGCTCAGAGTGACCAAGTGTCTGGTCACGGGATCATGCATTACGGTACGAGTAAAGTGACTTGCCGGTAACGAGACTGGACGAGGTATTGGGATACCGACGATCGAGTCTCGGGCAAGTAACATACCGTCTGACAAAGGGAATTGCATACGGGGTTGATTGAATCCTCGACATCGTGGTTCATCCGATGACATCATCGAGGAGCATGTGGGAGCCAACATGGGTATCCAGATCCCGCTGTTGGTTATTGACCAGAGAGCCATCTCGGTCATGTCCTCTTGTCTCCCGAACCCGTAGGGTCTACACACTTAAGGTTCGGTGATGCTAGGGTTATTAGGAAGACTTGTATGTGATTACCGAATGTTGTTCGGAGTCCCGGATGAGATCCCGGACATCATGAGGAGTTCTGGAATGGTCCGGAGGTAAAGATTTATATATGGGAAGTTGTCATGCGGACACCGGAAAGTTTCAGGGGCATATCGGTATTGTACCGGGGCCACCGGAAGGGTTCCGGGGGTCCACCGGGAGGGGCCACCCCTCTCGGAGGGCCTCATGGGCCGCATGGGGCAGGGAACCAGCCCCTGGAGGGCTGGGTGCGCCCCCCCTTGGGCCCATGCGCCTAGGGTTGGGGGGGGGACCCTAAAGGGGGCGCACCCCCTTTGCTTGGGGGGCAAGCCCCCTCCCTGGCCGTCGCCCCCCCTCTAGATCTCATCTAGAGGGGGCCGACCCCCTTCCCCCTTCCCCTATAAATAGAGGGGCGAGGGGAGGGCTGAACACCTGCTCCAAGGCGCAGCCCCTCCCCTCCCCAACACCTCTCCTCCTCCGTTGAGCGGTTGGCGAAGCCCTGTCGGAGTACTGCCTCTCCACCATCATCACGCCGTCGTGCTTCTGCTGGAGCCTTCTTCCTCAACCTCTCCTTCCCCCTTGCTGGATCAAGAAGGAGGAGACGTCGTCCATACCGTACGTGCGTTGAATGTGGAGGTGCTGTCCGTTCAGCACTTGGTCATCGGTGATTTGAATCACGGCGAGTACGACTTCATCATCACTGTTCCCTTGAACGCTTCCGCACGCGATCTACAAGTGGTATGTAGATGCAATCTCTCTCCCATGACTCGTTGCTTAGATGAACTCATAGATGGATCTTGGTGAAACCGTAGGAAAATTTTTATTTTCTGCAACGTTCCCGAACAATTGTGCCCTAGTTCTTCCGGACGAGCACCTCAGTAGAGAAAGCCGAAAACTGACAGGCATGATGTGGCGAGAGTTGGTCGCTGTTCGAGAGGTCTTAAAATCCTTAAATATTTTTCTGCTTTAGGCGATAAATGAGCTTCGTCTGATCTAGGCGTGTATAGCGCCCCAATTCGGTCTTCCGGATTCTCGGGGCTTCGCTGAAATTTAAAATTATAGACTTCTATGGCTAAGTGAAGGTTATAAAGCCGCATAGTCCGATTGCCTTGTTCGCTGCACTGGACACCTCCTTAAGGGACCAAACATTTGGATAAAGAGTGTCCGGGTTATCCATGAACACCCCAGTACTAGTTACATGGGGGCGGAAGCCGACGATTGGCCTACTTTCAGAATTATATAAACAGCCGCACAGAAGGTAATATTTTAAATAACAAAAGCGCTACATAGCGCAAGTAACTTCGTCTTTAAATTACAAACATGACAAAAGTGAATTCATTCAAAAATTATGTCCTTGGTACATTTGTCGGCCATGAGGCGAGCGCCCTTCATAACGCTATCATAATACTTCTCGAGAACGCGATGCGGCTTGCCCTCTGGCAGCCCGTCCTTCACCAGCTTCTCCGCATCCAACATGCCCCAATGCACCTTCGCACGGGCAAGGGCCTGGCGGGCACCCTCAATGCAAAGGGATCACTTGATGACTTCCAGTCACGGACAGGCATTCACCATCCGCTTGATCAAGCCGAAGTAGCTGGTGGGCAGGAGCTCACCAGGCCACATCCGGACTATGAAATCCTTCATAGCCACTTCGGTTGCCCTGTCGAGTTCGACCAACTGCTTCAGTTTGTGACTCAGAGGCGTTGAATGTTCGGCCCCAGCATACTGGGACCAGAACAACTTCTCCGTTGAGCTCCCCTCCTGAGCACGGTAGAACTCCGTGGCGTCTAATACGCTGCATGGCAGATCTGCGAATGCCCCTGGAGAGCTCCGGACTTGTGTAAGTAAAAGAAACGTCTCCTGCACATGTTTGCTTTGCATAAAGAATTCTTACCCGCCACTATCTTTTTGGCCTCCTGGATTTCCTGCTATGCCCTCTCGGCTTCGGCCTTGGCGTCTTTTATACTTATAAGGGCCTTCGCAAGCGCGGCCTCTTTTGCTTTAAGCTCATGCTCCACGGACTCGAACTTCTTGCCGAGCTCCTGGAGCTCTTCTTGTACTTCGCCCACTCGAGCTTCTTGCTTCTCGCGCTCCTTCCGCTCCAAGGCCGCCTTGTGTTCGGCCTCGGACAGCGCTTTCCTAAGAGACGCCACTTCGATGGTGGCCTCTGTTACCAAATCACGACGCCTCGTCATTAGAATAACCAATTTTATTTATACTTTACTATATGAGAGAAGGGAATCATTCACCTTTGCTCTCCTCGAGTTGCCTCCTCGTGAGGTCGAACTCTCCCTGTGCCCACTCCAAGTCCTGCTTTAGGCCGGCGAATTCGGCCATACGGATAGCAGCGGCCAGCAGCACAGCCTGTTTATTTACATTCAAACTTATTGTTAGACTCTTGCGAATTATAATTGACCCTCTGTCTGGTTTTTCCTTCCGAACACCAAATAGAGTATCAGGGGCTACTACCTATCGGGTGGTAATTTCACACGTTTTTACTTACCTCAAAGCCTGTCAGGAGGCTGGTGCAGGCTTCGGTTAGTACGCTCTTGGCGGACGAAACCTTCTAAATCACCGCACTCATAAGAGTACGGTGCTCTTCATCTAGGGAAGTGCCGCGAAGCGCTTCCAACAGACAATCCGGCGCCTCGGGCACAACGGAAGTCCTCGATACAGACGGCCCTCCTTCCCTAACGAGGGGCTGCCCGCCTGAGTCCGGAATCACTGAAGGCTCCGGAACAGTGTTCGGCTGAGAGCCCGGCTTACCGTGGCTCTCACCAACACGATCTGCGGGGATCTTGAACCCCGCGAGTCCGATGTCTGGGACACCGCCTTGAGGCACCTCCAGGGTCACCTCCCCCATCTCCGGGAGCCTTTGGGACAACACCTCCGTGTCGTCCGCAGGCCGAGGAGAAGTGTCCGTCGGGAGTGAGTTCATTGTTGACTCACTCAAGGACCGTCCGAAGACGACACTTCGGGATGGTCCCTGGCCGGACTGCATACAAGTTTGGCATTACAACAAAACTATGAAGCGGAATTATGATGGAGTGCGGGTACTTACGATCGCACTATGGTCTTCTTCCTGGACAGCCACCCTTCCTCGCTGTCGGCGGCGGTGGCGGAGTAGTCCGGAAGGGACACCTTTCCCTTCTTGGACGTCCCAGCCTCCCCTACCGGGGCGACCTTCCTCTTTTTCTCCCCCCAGTATGGGGAGGTGGAGTTTCTTCTTGTTTCCCCCCGCTTCCACGGGAGGAATCTGCCTCATCATCATCAGACGACAAGGGTATGATGGCCTTGCGCCGGGGGCCTCTCCTGGTCCCCTGGTCCGCCATCTCTGGCCCCCCATCCTTCCCGGATAGGGCGGCCTCCTCTTCTTCTTCTTCTGCTTCGGGGGAGGAGTGCTCCTCGTCGTCTTTGGACGAGGCTTGCACAACCTTATGTCGGAGACCCTTTCGGATCCCCGGGGCCTTCTTGTCGGCCTTCTTCTCCGGCCCCTTATAGAGTGCCGGGACCAGCATCTTCGTTAGAAGATCATTGGCTGGGCTTTCTGGCAGCGGAGCCGAACAGTCAATCCGCTCCGCTGTCTCCACATAATCCTGCACAAATATACACAATTACTTAAGCCTCCCCCCATGAGTGTATTGGGAAAAACCAAATCCGATGGCGGCCTGAGAACTCACCTGAATAGGACGTCGTGCAGCGTGGAGCCCACGATCCTCGGATATGGGAGGAGGTACTTTAGAGGCCTTGAGCAACGCCTTCCACGCGTTTTTGTGCTTTATGTCGTAGAGCCTCTGAAGCATCTGGTGTTCGGCCGGGACGAACTCCCACAGATTGAATGCCCGCCTTTGGCACGGCAGGATCCGGCGAACGAGCATGACCTGGTTCACGTTGACAACCTTGATGTTGTTGTCCTTCATGCCCTTGATGTAGTTTATGAGTCCGGTCAACTCTGTAGATTCGCCCCATAACAGGCCCTTCTGTTCCCAGTAGGTGAGCCGCATAGGGGTTCCACATCGGAACTAGGGGGCCGCCACCCAGTTAACGTCGCGCGGCTCGGTGATGTAGAACCACCCCGATTGCCACCCCTTCACGGTTTCCGCAAAGGAACCGTCAAGCCAGGTGACGTTAGGCATTTTGCCCACCATGGCTCCTCCACACTCCGCTTGCTGGCCGCTCACGATCTTCGGCTTCACGCAGAAGGTTTGCAGCCACAAGCCAAAATGAAGCTTGATGTGGAGGAAAGCCTCGCATACGACGATGAACGCCGAGATGTTGAGGACGAAGTTCGGGGCTAGATCATGGAAATCTAGCCCGTAGTAGAACATGAGCCCACGGACAAAGGGGTGGAGTGGAAACCCCAATCCACGGACGAAGTGGGCAAGGAACACGACCCTCTCGTGGGGTCCTGGAGTTGGAATGACCTGCCCGCCGTCTGGTAGCCGGTGCGCTATGTCTGCGGCCAAGTATCCGGCCGCCCGAAGACTTGCGATGTTCTTCTCCTTCACAGTGGAAGCCGCCCATTTGCCTCCTGCTCCGGACATGTTTAGCTGTGAGGAGAAAACTTGGACTAGCGTGCTGGAGCTCGAGGAGGCAAGAGTGGGCAGAGGAGGAAGAAGGCTTGGGTAAGAATGGGGAACTCTTATCCCTTTATAGAGGCGGCGAAAGCGGTGCGCCTCCCCACTAGCCTGTTGAGAATCGCTTACTCCCCAAGCGCCATGATTGATGGCACGGGGGGATTACCCATACCTATATTGATGAGAATCCCGTGATAAGGGGACATGATCTCTGCTTTGACAAGACGTGTCAAGGAAACCGCCTCGCAATGCGCGTTGCGGCTGGTTGTGGAAAAACGGTTCGAATAATGACCTGGATGTAATGGCATGTCACGTCGTCTAAAAGTTGTCAGCTGAAGTATCATTCTCTCTACGGTGGTATGTGAAGATCATTTTGCAGATCCGGACATGGTCTACGTGTTCGACAATAACTTTGGAGTATTTGGAAGGAGGAACTCGCCTTGCAATGCCGAAGACAAGACTGCGCGCCGGACTCATCGTCATTGAAGCCCGGTTCAGGGGCTACTGAGGGAGTCATGGATTAGGGGGTATCCGGACAGCCGGACTATATGCATCGTCCGGACTATCGAAGTGTGAAGATACAAGACTCAAGACTTCGGCCTGTGTCCAGATGGGACTCTTCTTTGCGTGGAAGACAAGCTTGGCGATCCGGATATTGTATTTCCTTCCTTGAAACCGACTCATGTAAACCCTAGCCCTCTCTGGTGTCTATATAAACTAGAGATGATGGTCCTTAGAAGGCCGATCACAATTACAATCATACCATCATAGGCTAAATCTTAGGGTTTAGCCTCTACGGTCTCGTGGTAGATCTACTCCTGTACTACTCATATCTTCAATATTAATCAAGCAGGAAGTAGGGTTTTACCTCCATCGAGAGGGCCCGAACCTGGGTAAACATTGCGTCCCTTGCTTCCTGTTACCATCAGCCTAAGACACATAGATCGGGACCCCCTACCCGAGATCCGCCGGTTTTGACACCGATAGTCATCTCAACGGATTTAGGCGGTGCCCTATTTAAAGTGAATGTAGCTGTCTCTAGAGCGTATCCCCAAAATGATAGCGGTAAATCGGTAAGAGACATCATAGATCGCACCATATCCAATAGAGTGCGATTACGATGTTCGGACACACCGTTACGCTGAGGTGTTCCAGGTGGCATGAGTTGTGAAACAATTCCACATTTCCTTAAGTGCATACCAAATTTGTGACTCAAATATTCTCCCCCACGATCTGATCGTAAGAACTTTATTTTTTTGTCACATTGATTCTCTACCTCACTTTGAAATTCCTTGAACTTTTCAAAGGTCTCAGACTTTTGTTTCATCAAGTAGACATACCCATATCTACTTAACTCATCAGTGAGTGTGAGAACGTAATGATAGACACCGCGAGCCTCAACGCTCATTGGACCACACACATCAGTATGTATGATTTCCAGCAAGTTGGTTGCTCGCTCCATTGTTCTGGAGAATGGAGTCTTGGTCATTTTTCCCATGAGGCATGGTTCGCACGTGTCAAATTATTTGTAATCAAGAGACTCCAAAAGTCCATCTGGATGGAGCTTCTTCATGCATTTGACACCAATGTGACCAAGGCAGCACTGCCACAAGTATGTGGGACTATCATTATCAACCATACATCTTTTGGTATTCACACTATGAATATGTGTAACATCACGTTCGAGATTCATTAAGAATAAACCATTGACCAGCGGGGCATGACCATAAAACATATCTCTCATATAAATAGAACAACCATTATTCTCGGATTTAAATGAGTAGCCATCTCGTATTAAACGAGATCCAGATACAATGTTCATGCTCAAAGCTAGCACTAAATAACAATTATTGAGGTTTAAAACTAATCTTGTAGGTAGATGTAGAGGTAGCATGCTGACGGCGATCACATCGACCTTGGAACCATTCGCGGCGCGCATCGTCACCTCGTCCTTCGCCAGTCTCCGCTTATTCCGCAGCTCCTGTTTTGAGTTACAAATATGAGCAACCGCACCAGTATCAAATACCCAGGAGCTACTACGAGTACTGGTAAGGTACACATCAATTACATGTATATCACATATACCTTTGGTGTTGCCGGCCTTCTTGTCCGCTAAGTACTTGGGATAGTTCCGCTTCCAGTGTCTGTTTCCCTTGCAATAAAAGCACTTAGTCCCAGGTTTGGGTCCATGCTTTGGCTTCTTCCCGGCAACTGGCTTACCGAGCACAGCAACTCCCTTATCGTCCTTCTTGAAGATCTTCTTACCCTTTCCTTTCTTGAAACTAGTGGTTTTATTGACCATCAACACTTGATGTTCCTTTTTGATCTCCACCTCCGCTGATTTTAGCATTGAAAATACCTCAGGAATGGTTTTCACCATCCCCTGCATATTGTAGTTCATCACAAAGCTCTTGTAGCTAGGTGGGAGCGACTGAAGGATTCTTTCAATGACCGCATCATCCGGGAGATTAACTCCCAGCTGAGACAAGCGGTTGTGCAACCCAGACATTTTGTCTATGTGCTCGCTGACAGAACCATTCTCCTCCATCTTACAACTGTAGAACTTGTTGGAGACTTCATATCTCTCGACCCGGGCATGAGCTTGGAAAACCATTTTCAGCTCTTGGAACATCTCATATGCTCCGTGCTGCTCAAAATGCTTTTGGAGCCCCGGCTCTAAGCTGTAGAGCATGCCGCACTGAACCAGGGAGTAATCATCACTACGCGACTGCCAGGCGTTCATAACATCTTGAGTCGCTGGGAAAATGGGTGCTTCACCTAGCGGTGCATCTATGACATATGCTTTCTTGGCAGCTATGAGGATGATCCTCAAGTTCCGGACCAAGTCCGTATAGTTGCTACCATCGTCTTTCAGCTTGGTTTTCTCTAGGAACACGTTGAAGTTGAGGGCAACATTAGCGTGGGCCATTTGATCTACAAGACATATTGCAAAGATTTTAGACTAAGTTCATGACAATTAAGTTCATCTAATCAAGTTATTTAATGAACTCCCACTCAGATAGACATCCCTCTAGTCATCTAAGTGATACATGATACGAGTCAAGTAGGCCGTGTCCGATCATCACGTGAGATGGACTAGTCATCATCGGTGAACATCTTCATGTTGATCGTATCTTCTATACGACTCATGTTCGACCTTTTGGTCTCTTGTGTTCCGAGGCCATGTCTGTACATGCTAGGCTCGTCAAGTCAACCTAAGTGTTTTGCATGTGTAAATCTGGCCTACATCTGTTGTATGCAAACGTTCGAATCTATCACACCCGATCATCACGTGGAGCTTCGAAACAACGAATCTTTGCAACGGTGCATAGTTAGGGGGAACACTTTCTTGAAATTTTATGAGGGATCATCTTATTTATGCTACCGCCATTCTAAGCAAATAAGATGTAAAGCATGACAAACATCACATGCAATCAAATAGTGACATGATATGGCCAATATCATTTTGCTCCTTTTGATCTCCATATTCGGGGCGCCATGATCATCATTGTCATCGGATCATCATCGTCACCGGCATGACACCATAATCTCCACCATCATGATCTCCATCATTGTGTCTTCATGAAGTTGTCTCGCCAACTATTACTTCTACTACTATGGCTAACGGTTTAGAAATAAAGTAAAGTAATTACATGGCGTTATTCAATGACACGCAGGTCATACAATAAATAAAGACAACTCCTATGGCTCTTGCCGGTTGTCATACTCATCGACATGCAAGTCGTGATTCCTATTACAAGAACATGATCAATCTCATACATCACATATATTTCATTCATCACATCCTTTTTTGGCCATATCACATCACACGGCATATGCTGCAAAAACAAGTTAGACGTCCTCTAATTGTTGTTGCAAGTTTTTACGTGGCTGCTATAGGTTTGTAGCAAGAACGTTTCTTACCTACGCAAAAAACCACAACGTGATATGCCAATTGCTATTTACCCTTCATAAGGACCTTTTCATCGAATCCGATCCGACTAAAGTGGGAGATACACACACCCGCTAGCCACCTTATGCAACTAGTGTATGTCAGTCGGTGGAACCTGTCTCACGTAAGCGTACGTGTAAGGTCAGTCCGGGCCGCTTCATCCCATGATGCCACCGAAACAAGATAAGACTAGTAGTGGCAAGTAAATTGACAAAATCGACGCCCACAACAAACTTATGTTCTACTCGTGCATAGAAACTACACATAGACCTAGCTCATGATGCCACTGTTGGGGATCGTTGCAGAAATTAAATATTTTTTTTCTATGCATCACCAAGATCAATCTATGGAGTAATTAGCAATGAGAGAGAGGGGAGTGCATCTTCATACCCTTGAAGATCGCGAGACGGAAGCGTTGCAAGAACGCGGATGAAGGAGTCGTACTCGTAGCGATTCAGATCGCGGCGGGTTCCGATCTAAGCACCGAACAACGGCACCTCCGTGTTCAACACACGTGCAGCCCGGTGACGTATCCCGAGCCTTGATCCAGCAAGGAGGAGGGAGAGGTTGAGGAAGATGGATCCAGCAGCAGCACGACGGTGTGGTGGTGATGGAGTGGTAGTTCTCCGGCAGGGCTTCGCCAAGCTCACGCGGAGGAGGAGAGGTGTTGGGTAGGGGAGGGGCTGCGCCTTTGATGTGGTGGTGCAGCGCTCCCTCGACCCCTCTATTTATAAGGAGAAGGGGGAAGGGGGCCGACCCCTCTAGATGAAATCTAGAGGGGCCGGTGGCCAAGGGGGAGGGGGCTTGCCCCCCAAGCAAGGGGGGTGCCCCCTTTAGGGTCCCCCCCAACCCTAGGCGCATGGGCCCTAGGGGGAGGCGCTCAACCCACCTAGGGGCTGGTTCCCTTCCACATACAGCCCATAGGGCCCTCCGGGGCAGGTGGACCCTCCCGATGGACCCCCGGAACCCCTCCAGTGGTCCCAGTACAATACCAGTATAGCCCCGAATATTTCCGGTGACCGTATGACGACTTCCCATATATAAATCTTCACCTCCGGACCATTCAGGAACTCCTCATGACGTCCGGGATCTCATCCGGGACTCCGAACAACATTCAATAATCACACAAAAATCTTCCCTATAACCCTAGTGTCATCAAACCTTAAGTGTGTAGACCCTACGGGTTCGGGAATCATGCAGACATGACCGAGACAACTCTCCGGCCAATAACCAATAGCGGGATCTGGATACCCATGTTGGCTCCCACATGTTCCACGATGTCGAGGATTCAAGCAATCCCATATACAATTCCCTTTGTCAATCGGTACGTTACTTGCCCGAGATTCGGTTGTCGGTATCCCAATACCTTGTTCAATCTCGTTACTGTCAAGTCACTTTACTCGTTCCATAATGCATGATCTTGTCACCAACTACTTAGTCACATTGAGCTCATTATGATAATGCATTACTGAGTGGGCCTAGAGATACCTCTCCATCATACGGAGTGACAAATCCTAGTCTTGATTCGTGCCAACCCAACAACACTTTCGGAGATACCTGTAGTGCACCTTTATAGCCACCCAGTTAGTTTGTGACGTTTGGTACACCCAAAGCATTCCTACGATATCCGAGAGTTGCACAATCTCATGGTCTAAGGAAATGATACTCGACATTAGAAAAGCTTTAGCAAACGAACTACACGATCTTGTGCTATGCTTAGGATGGGGTCTTGTCCATCACATCATTCTCCTAATGATGTGATCCCGTTATTATTGACATCCAATGTCCATAGTCAGGAAACCATGACCATATGTTGATCAACGAGCTAGTCAACTAGAGGCTCACTAGGGACATGTTGTGGTCTATGTATTCACACATGTATTACGGTTTTCGGTCAATACAATTATAGCATGAATTATAAACAATTATCATGAACAAGGAAATATAATAATAACCATTTTATTATTGCCTCTAGGGCATAGTTCCAACATAGATTGCCAAAAGCATATTGTACTATAGTATCATCATTGGTGGACCTTCCGAAGAGGCGAAGAGCCAAGTGCAAGCTTCACACGAGTATGAACTGTTGAACCTCCCGAATAGGCAAAGAGCCAAGCGCAAGGTTTTATAGGAGTTGTCGTCCTAGTAGGAGTGTACTACAACTATAGCAAACGATGCTACTGTATGATGCCGCCACGTCACGTATATCCAAAGTTGTGCCACCTTTTTTTCTCAAAGAGCATGTTGGAGCCCGTGCAACAACCACACAAGTTGCACGTACACATAACACATTTACTAGTAATAAATTCTAAAGGACAAATGCCAGTATGCCACACAAGTTCATCTTCAATTCATGTGATAAATTTGTGCATGACTAGTCTGCATATATTCACAGCGCTACCGTTCACAATTACCGTACATCACTTACACATTATAGATGGGCTACATGTCCTCCTCCAGGTTCCAGTCCCAGGTGTTCTTCATGGATGGCACGATCCATAGCGGTGGGCAACGGGAATCATTGTCGCAGCTTTCTAGTCCGGTTCCACACGATGGAGACTCATACAAGCTGAAGCGGCATAAATCAGGGATAGCGTGTCCCAGCATGTCGTTCATCCGGCGGTGTGCACTGAAGACACAACCATGCTTCATGAATGGCAGGCCTTCCGTGTCGTGCACGGAAGGTGGCATCCGCTTACCAATGGGGTAGCTGTCCCCGATGAAAAGCGAGTATTCTCCAAGATTGTTCCTCGACACCCACGTAGCATCATGGGGGTCGAACTCGGCGCCTTTCATCTGGTACACGCGGCATCTCAGATCTGGACACATGGTGACGTACATAGTCAAGGTCCATGCATAATAATGTTTTGCTCAAATATGGTGGTCAGTAATACTGTGCAGCAAATAGTACTACTCCGGTATAGAGGAAGTAAAATAACCGGCTTATTATATAGAGCTACTCTTGGCTACATGGATGAGATAGTAAGGCATGGAAAACAAAAATGGTGGCAGCTAGTGGGTTCAAGTCTTCAAGGGCCTAGCTAGCTATACACGTCCTCCAAGTTAAAAAGTACTCCTACTAGTACTACTAAGTATACTACTAGTACAACAATGAAAGAGAAGGCGAGAGGTTAAAAAATGGAATACCTGGGTAGATGGGGACGGTCCAATCGTGGTAGATTGTGTGACCATGTTGCACATTAGTGGTACCATGGGTAACGACTGCTAAGATAGTTGATCCCAATATGCCAAAGTCAGCTACAAGGTTCAAGGTTAGACCAAATCGCGGATGCAAATGCACATCTAGGATCGGCGATCTTATTTTGATCGGGGGATGACTGGTCCCTGCAAAATAATGTAGTACCGTTAGGGATGCAAATGATGGTTTGTGCATTCCGTTTGTAATCTCCCGTACCGTAGGATGGCAACCAGATGAAACAAGTCCCCTGGCTTGTCACCACGAAGATGCGGCCTAGATGGCGCATGGCATCTTCGAACATGTAGGGGTACAAATCTGCCGCCGCCAACATGCGCCAGCCTCTGCCATTACTGCCTCTTGCATTGATGGAAATCCTTATGTCGAACACCACGATGAGATAGTAATCATCGTAGCCGCATCGCTTTGTTGGCGGGTCTGCAATTGCTATCTTCTTCAATCTCATGTAGGCATCATCATACGTATTCAAGCCCAGCTAGTCCGGAAGGCCGTTCCCAATGGTGGAGAACGGGTCTACCAGAACGGCCGCACTGCTGTGGATGTTGTGCAAAATGATGGTGGTATCCGGCCGGAGGTAGGCAAGCCAATCTTCGTTGGTATCGACCCAGACTTATATATAAGACGGTGGGCACCGGAGAAATTACGGGATGGAAATGGAATAACTAAGTACTACATGATCAAACTCCATTACTGACCTGCTCATCAGACAAAATCCGACTACCTCTCAACGTCGGCAACTCTAGTGGAGTCAACGTGCAACCATGGCCAGGGAGCAGCGGAATGCTCGAAGGATTGTCCCATAGAAGAACCTTCTCCTCGAGGACGCACGGAAGACCAACAAGCATGGCCTTTTCCCAAGCCTGTTTAAGCATCATCTTGAAAAAGTTTGTGCAGGAAGCACCAAGTCTTGTGGCGGTGAGGACGTCGGAGCGGCGTGCTATTTCTCCTAGAGGATCATCGTCCAAGGTCTCCCAGCCCCGACAAGGAGGAGAACTGCCTGGTGAATCAATGGGAGCAGCGACGAACTACCTTCTCTTCGAGGGAAGGGGAACTGGCGAGGAGGAGATAAGAGTGTAGTAACCACAGGGCCTCGTCCCTTCCAACTGTAGATCGTTCCTTAGCGAAGGGGTGAGGCTACTATTTACTACTAGTACTAGCAATATGGAATGTTATGGGATTGCATTATACTGTAAATAATAGCACTAGTAAGAAGTTTTTGGCACTAGGTAGTAGTTTTCGGCGTGGATTAAGAAATTTTGGTATTTTATTTTTATTTTTTGTACACGTCAACTAGTGTCAAAAAAACGTCTTACATTATGTGACAGAGGAGTACGTACTCGTACTGTAGTAGTACTAGTACTAATTTTTCTCAACTAGTAGTGCGATGTGTTGTACTTCTAGTCTAGTCTAGTATAGTACACCAGTTTTGAACTCTTGAATCTCAGGGCCAAGGAGCTACAGTTGGAAGTGGAGGGTACTACTGTTCTCTAGAACCATCGTTGTACTATCAATGCAGGGAAAGTACACCTGCGTAGTGGCCGAGTGGGTACTCTCGATGCTCTATTCAGCCACTCCTCTCACGTAGCTGGCCTACTCGGCCGCTCCTCTCACGCACACACTAGCAGCCTATTTATCAGCGATGGTTACTGCGGGGGTAGAACATTTGAGTTATTTGATACAGCAAGACTAGGCTTTTTGCTTCCATTTGTGGAGGTGTAATGGATCTCGTCAAACTTTGTTAGTAGTTCCTTCTTTATGAATGAGTTGAAGCAAAGCTTTTGCCTCCGTTTAAAAAAAACACGTCAAGAGGAATATCTTTTATAGTAGAGCCAATAATGGAGTGAAGTCCATGCCTTCAACGCCACAAGCTACAGAGTAGTAGTAGAGCACTTTACGTACAGAGCAATATTGCATAGTTCCCAATGCCCCACCAGGCTTTTCCGGCTCCTCGGGCTTAATTGGGAGGCGCTAGTTTATATATGCTACTAGCTGCTGAGGAAGCTGCAAGCAAGGTGCGTCTAGGGCGAGCACGCGAGTCACGTGATGCTGGGAAGGAAAAGCCGTTCATGTAGCTAGGCTATCGAGTGCACCCAGATTGTGGTGCCGCACATCCTTTGACTTCAAAACTCAAACTACCTGTGTAAAATATTGCCTTGTAGCGAAGTTACTATTTTAAATAAAGGTCGCCATGCGTTCAGCCGGGATCGAACCCACAAAACAAGGTATACACTCCTGCGGCCACTAGTAGTACTCGTTGGAGTACAAAGCAACCTAGAATCGCATTTTGTTGCTAGTAGTACGTACATTGTTCCTTACAAGAAACCCCTAATAATGCAAGAAACCACTAAAATGCCAAGAAACTACTACCACTTGCATACGTGGCAGACTTAAGATAAGACTACCTTATCAACCATTGTACATGCTCTTACCAACTAGCCCTATCAACAAACGACTATTCTACAAAGTGCCGTTATAGGCACGTTTCAACCCATGACCCTGTTTGGATACATTTGTTGTCAATCTAACCCTGCCATCCAAACACCACTTTGGTTAGAGTTAGTTCAGGGTTAGAATCTAACTCTAACCTTTGACAGGGCCCATGTCGCCCATTAAGTCAACGCCTTCTATTTGACCGGGCATTATGACTTGTGGGACCTACATGTCAGTCTGCACAAAAATCCCCGAGTGACCTCCTACCTCCGGCCCGTCCACCTAGTCATCCTCCGCCAAGGGACGCAGCTACCGCCACCGGCATAAGGCGAGGTCCAAACCATCGGCTGTACGGAGCCCATGTTGCGGCAGCCCGGATGCCAGCTCCGTCCGGCGCTCGCTACCGCTAGCTAGCCAAGATAGCTCCATCTAGCTGCTTGTCTGCAAGGTTTGCTAGCTAGATTGGCATGGCAGCGCGGTGTCTTGCTCGCACGCACCACGCTAAGGCTAGCCATCTGGCTCGAGCGAAGGCCAGCGTGGCAGCTTGCTCGCTCGTGAGTCACGCTCGGGCCAGCCTGCCAACCCGTGCGGAGGCCAACGCGGTGTCCGGCCCGTCCGGCGGAGCGGCGGCCAACTCGCTCATCACTGGCGCCACCGACGAACACGCATCAATACTGTTTGAAGTAATGTTTAGGAAAAATAATGATTTGAGGGGGAATAACAGGATAGAAGGTCAGATGTGCATCCCTCGTGTCAACGGTCAAACAAAATGTGTTGGTTTAAGCTGCCTCGTCAGCACGGATGTGTGGGCCAACCCTGTCATAAATGGGTTTAAACGAACCTAATCGGTAGGAGTACTAGGTAGTAGTTTTTGGCGTGGATTAAGAAATTTTGGGCATGTTTTTGCTATTTTTTGTACAATAGATTCTTCCTAGGGCTGGTTGAAAGTGGTAGTTTTTTTAAATACTCTACATATTGTAAGTAGGAGTGAAAGTTAAGTTTGGAAGACAATAAGCAAGGCTTGTTACATAGTGCATATGTGTACATAATTGAAAGTAAATATCAACCATGAGTGACTATTATCTTGATGGAAAACTTGAAACTATGGAATACTAGGAAAAAAATACATGGTTGGAAATACTAGCAATGTTCATGTGCGTTGCAACGAATCATAATTAGAATAATACTTATTCACAAACTTGATACAAAACACTCTAATTTTGATATACATATGTCACTAGAGATATATTATGTTTCAATTAGAATATATTCCTTGGGCTGTTTTGGTGAGGTCAGGGAGGGATGTGGTTGGTTTTAAGATACTAATTATGGGTTTTTCAGCAAATTGGTAGACAAGTGGGATGTTGGTGAGAAAAGGAAACAACTTAACTCACAGTCGTTAGATGTAGATCTAATGGTCAGAAACGACGGATGGCAGACACACCATCATCACCAACTTAGTCTTCTGTAGGAGTACTAGCAAGATCCATGCATTGCACAAAACATCAAGATGCATTTTTTTATAAAACACTTGTTGTGATTGACCCTTGCGGGAGTAATCCCATGTGTAAAAACTAATGATATCTCGAGAAATATGAGATAAGGTGAAGAGGAGTGGGGTGTGGTGGTGATTGGTGGTCGAACTGAGCGGAGGCATGTGGATTGACAATGCCGGCAGCGGCCACCAGGCCAGTTTGTTCCAGAGGCTTCCTTTCTTAATTGCTCAACAATGAGGTTTGTTGGAGATAAGGATGAACGAGAGAAAGCCATGTCTGCAAATGTGGAGAGGGGTGCGGGTATCTTTTAGTTTAATTTCCATCCGACAGATATAGATCGGATGGTCTATATTGCAAGATGGCACACGTACCATCATCACCAACTCAGTTTTTTAGAAGAGAAGGCCAATGGATCATACGGCCTGCAGGAGGCCCATGGTTACAACAGTCTGTGTGTTGCCATGATTATTTTAGCCTAGTTACCAAAAATAGGCTATTGTGGCCACTAGAAAAACACAGAAAAAGAACTGCAGTGACTACAAGCAAACAACTAAACAAGACAATAAGGAAATAAATAAGCAATCAATTAACACTAGACTATTACCGCTATTACACATATTACATCCACTGGGCATCAAAGTTCGCCACCAGTGCAAATATAGGGAACAAAGCAGCATATTACATACACTGACCGTCAAAATTGGCCACCAGTGCAAATAAACGCGGCAGCAAAACAAGAGCATAACTGAAACAACTTCAGAAGAGCTCAAGAAACGGTATCCTGGGTATCCACCATGCTGGCAATAAGCTTAGAAAGCTGATTAGCTTTGTCCTGTTTGGCAATAAATCCGCCAACGCTTGCTGTTGCACCAGAAAGTATGCATTTGAATGCTCCAGGGACTTCCGCAGTCCTTCCGCTTCTTGTCGCAGCACAGCTGATCGATGTCTTTTAGCTTGTAGTTGAGACTCAAGAAACTGAACTGATTCAGACAGTGAGTTTGAATAGCTTGTGCAAGCGGTAGTGGCCAGTAACTCAAACACTAAACCAAGACAGGACTTTGGGGCTGTCTTGCTGTCTTCAAGATAGTCTTCCTTAGCTGTTTATCAGCTTTGTTGGAGACCAACAAGGATGTGTCACTATCCTGAACCTTATCTGCATTACTTCCTTTACCATTGCTTAATAGGGCACTCTTCCCCAATATTTTGTCAGCATTCTAAAAGAAGAAACAAGCAGACACATAACAAGTTTAGCATGTACTAGTATATGAAACTCATTTCGGTGAACCAGTTCATTAGTAAGGTGGACAGGATTAAACTACCAAGTCTTCTATTGCCAAGTACTAGTACATAATAAAAGCATCAAACAAACATATATCTATGTCCTATGGTTACTGCATTGTCTTGCCAAATCAAAATAGAGACACGGTTCAAATCATATCAGTTCAAGACAAAGTAGCAGTGAAAGAATACAAAGTGTGGGAAACTACACGGCACAACAAGATTTCAGATGGGTACCACGGGTCTACATGTACAACAACACTATTGGCTCTATTGTGATGCTAGTAATGTGCATGATATGAAAGTCAACTATATACACAATTGAAATTGAAATCAAAAGATCTATTGATAAGAGCAAACCTGTTAAAGAAACATGCGTGAACATACCTGCTGTGCCATTGGAGTTTCGATTGAATCCTTCAATTTAAAAATAAGTTTGTATGAGTAAATACAGTGATACAAGAGCAAAGCAATCATAGTTAAAAAAAGGCGCGCCTAAGCGAGCGCTTAAGCGCGCCTAGGCTCTAGGCGTTGCAAAACGCATTGCGCATAACTACGCTTAATATGTGCATAACTATGCATAAGCATGCGCTTTGGTCAGTAAAGCACAAGGCGGTGGCAAAATGCACAATTAACGCCTAGCGCTTTTTTGAACTATGATAGCAATGGAATCTTAAATTAGAACAGTTGTTCTTCATGTTTAGGCACTTGTTCTACATGAACAGAGTACAGTAAGACGCAAGAATATAATACTTAAAAATAGAAAATGAGCTCATAGACCTTACCACATTCTTGGTTCAGGACCAGTATAGAACAAGGCGTTCCCAGTCATCGTCCAGTAAATGTGTCCGGAAAAAATGGAAACGGAGAGAAACCAACGTTTCTTTTCATTGGATCACGCCATCGAGCAAAACCAACGTTTAAATCACATCTGTCGCGTTCGTGTCTCACCCTCCTCCACGGCTCGACCCCACACGGTCGCTCGGCATACCACTCACCGCAAACCGAGTATACGATAACTTTCCCGCTCGCTTGTTGATGGATCGCGCCATGGAGTACTAGCACTACTCTACAGGAAGAGATTGACGAGTTGAGGGAGGATAGCTAGCTATAGCATGGACTCCCAAGAACTTTTTACATGCATGTTGTGGCCGGCTATTGCGACCTTTGAACGAATAGCAGTCGCGTGCACTAGGAAGCGGCGCGGGCGACGCTCTCTCGGCCGGTGCCCCGCTTCAATGCTGGCGCCAGTGAGAGGTCGCGTCCGCTCTGGCCGGGCATGAATGTGGCACTGACCGTTTCGGGCGGGAAGCACGCGTGGGTGATGCAGAGGGTTCGGGTTGGTCAGGAGCGGTCGTGGCAGCGGTCCGGATGCCCGCAAACAAGATATGTTGTATGTTAATATTGCTGCATATGTAATTATAACAACGTAAATAATGTGCCAGTTGGCAAATATGATTGGAGATGGAGATGGAAATGGAATTTTACGTAAACACGGATATGCATGTCTATGTCTATGTGTGTGTGCGCGACGACTCTCGCGACCTGGAAGCGGGGCGTGTTTTTGATCGACTTTTCTTTCTTGGTATGTTAAAAATTGTCCGCCAGTTTTCGTTTCTTTTTCCCGGGAACACGCGTATTCTATTTAAACCCACTGCTATGGTGAGATTTTTTACTCCATTATAGCCTCTTGTTTGATAGAGTTTCTCACGTCTCGCTCTCTCACCCTCTCCATATCAAAATAAGATGACAGTGTCCACTCTGTCTCTCTCCTCACCGATGGTCACAGATCCGGCCGAATTCCGTCCACTGCAGGAGGTGAGGAGGTGCAGCGTTGACGTTGTCACCGTCGGCGATGGAGGAAGCCGATGCGCACCATCCTCCCAGAGCCGGCGCTGGCACGGACGAAGGTCCTCCGCGCCCTTGTTTGGTGCCGTCATGTGGGCAGTCCTGCCTGCCCGCCTAAAGCGACATCTAGCCCACCTGAGGTATAACTTCTTGTACTCCTCCAGATCCCCAGGTCGCTGCATGCAGGTTTTCTTCTATGCAACTACTCCCCAGCTCCCCATGTATAGTAGCTAGGGTTCGTCGGCTGGTCCAACATCACCTACTATTATAGAGGAAATGCCTCTCGAAAATTTGTCCTGATTTATGCCTCGGTGGTGGTATACATGTTGTTTCGACAAAAGCTGAAAGGTGGTTGTGCGGTCATTGTCCATATGCTCCTATTGCTGCTGCTAATCTAATACTATCACTGGTTAAATGAAGAAATGCTTTTTTTTCTCATGTATCCTGGTTTAGTTCCCATCAAGATAATCATGATGCTTCTGTTTGCTGGTGTACTTCCATTAATTCTTATTGACAATTGAGATGTCGTTGTTAATCTTGTAAAACAAAGTAACAACACTATATCCCTTTTTTATATTTTTGGAAACAGCGATGCGTATGGCCATACCCGGGCATGTCTTCCTCAATTTTAGTGGAACTGCACAAAATTGGATGGCCATTGTTGTTCCGCCTCACTGTCCTCTGCCACGTGGTTCTTCCTTCCTCAAGCTTGATTACTGAGAAGAAACAGACCACAGTGAGGATTTGTCGAACTTCATAGGTGCCTCACCCAAACATGATGCCAAATGGATGATGCATCACCACGATGACCTATCGATGCTCATGGTTGCGCCTCATGGTTGCGCCGGCTGGTGAAGCTGATCGATTTTCAAGGAAAAACAATCTTTCTTCCATCAGTGCACTTTGCTTGTTACCCACAAAGATGATATCCTTCGTCAGTTCACCTTGGTTGCGTTGGAGACGTAGTCGTCTTTCACGTTGGTGCAATTTTATCACACAATTGGCTATGAACCAAATGTTTCCTCGAAGAAGGATCGACGTTGGTACTAAGAGCATAAGTTTTGTATTGTTTCTAAGCCTCCTCACAACTTTGTCTCCAGCTCCCCTGTAATTTTATTTGTCTAGCTATTAACTTTGATTGGAAAAATGGTGTGGACTAAAAACCCGGATGGACGTAGTAGCCCTCCATTTTTATTTACTCCGCATATTAGATTTGACTGAAGTCTAACTTTGTAAAGTTTGACCAAGTTTAGGCCGAACACAAGAAACCATAATTATTAGAGAGGGCAAACTGTACATACTCTCAAACCTTTCTGATAATTGAAATTTAAAATTCTTTATTTGTACACACTCTCACACATTTCCGATAAATTGGCGCATGTGTGGTTGTTCACTTAAGGCAGGGTAGTGTACCGCACGTGAAGGACAGGAAGTGCGACCAGGACGTGTGGATCGTTAGTTCATCGGAAGTACTCCCTCCATCCCATAATATAAGATGTTTTTTGACACCAACGTAATATGAAAAAACGTCTTACATTATGGGACAGAGGGAGTACTTAGTAGTTTTCTTCACTGGTACATTAAATAAAGAGTTTCGTTTCGTACTTACACAATTTAAAACGATTGTCATGGAGAGAATAAGAAAACCACTCCACTATATATTGGTCGTATACATGAGTACTATATGGACGCAGCTTCATTTACTTTAACCTGCCTTTGGGTTTATGAAGGTGGGCCCAAAATGTGGCTAGCCCACCTGTCATAGAGCCAAAAGCAGGTGCATTTATGGCACGAGAGCTCAGTTCGTACTATAGTGTCAGGACCCCGATCCTAAGTCACACCGATCCAGCATGTAACACATCATATCACTTTGCGGCCTCACGCACGGTATTCCCACGGGTGCCACCTTACCTGGCCCGGGACCGTTTGCGCCTTTTGGCTCACGTATATGATAGTGCCGCTAGCATCCATATGACAAAGAACCCGGGCTGACATGGCTAGTCGTGAACCCAAAGTGGCACTAACTTACAGGGACAGGCATACATGACCCAGCAACAAACTTGTCGGTCATCAGCGAGTGAATCCGGGCTGTAGCAACTGGGCTAGCAGGACTCCAGAGAATCCAGGCTGTAGCGGGCTAATAGGACTCTGGAATTCATCGCGTGACATTTCCCCGAGGGGACAGACACAGGAATGAAGAAGGACACATGCTGGCCAACCTAAGTGTTCCAGAGCATTAGCAAGCTACCATGGCTCAGTGGAAACACTAGGAGACATTTCCCGGTAAGAGAGGCTACTAAGGATAAACAACTAGATAGTCAGATCCCACACATATCAAGCATTTCAATAACATACACACAATATGCTCGATATGTGCAAGTACAACATGGCATCACAACATGACTCTACAACTCAATTATTTTATTCAATAGGCTCCGAGGAGCGAGATATTACAATCATGGGTCTCATGACCCAACATTCAGAGCAAACAAGTCAAGCACAAGCGGAAGCTTAACATGTCTGAGTACAGACATCTACAAAAGAAAAAGGCTGAGAAGCCTGACTATCTACCAGATCCTGCCAAGGGCACAAGATCGTAGCTGAGGTAAAAAGCTAAACGTCGAAGTCCACGCGGTACTACTAGCGAGACTGGAGTCTCTCTGCAGAAACATAAATTAAGCAACGTGAGTACAAATGTACCCAGCAAGACTTACATCAGATCTAACTACATATGCATCATTATCAACAAGGGGATGGTGGGGTTTAACTGCAGCAGCCAGCTTTGACTCGGTGGCTATCCTGAACTACGACTGCAAGTAACTCTTTTGAGGTGGCGCACACGAGTCCACATATTCACCATATCAATACACCACTATGGATCCGCTCCCGTCTCCCTACAAGAACGCCATCCATAGCACTCACGCTTATCTTGCGTATTTTAGAGTATCCACTTCAAGTTATCTATGAACTGTATAGGCAACCCAGAAGTCTTTTACCGCGGACACGGCTATTCGAATAGATCATATTAACCCTGCAGGGGTGTAATTCTTCACACATGCTCTCACCACTTATCGCCGTTTACACGACATGTACTCGGCAACCTTCAAGCGGAAGTCCAGCGAGGGTGTCGGCCACGACCTAACTAACCACACAAGTCTCTCGTCCAGGTTTATCGCCTATTCGGGTTCCATCCGCAAGGAGATTCGGCCGGGGTGTCGCTCACGGCCCCAAACGATGTGTGCAGGGTTCCCAAGCTCACCTCGACGGGTGGATCTACGCTTGGTACACCGTGCCACGGTGCCTAGTTTGTCCCAATCCCACCTGTACCGGGTGCCACTTGGTAGACTACTAACACTACCTACAAACACCAGAAACTAGTTGCAACTCCTGAATAGAGATCATGTTGATTAATAAGTCGAGAGGGGTCGAGTTACCGGAACCCAATGTGTGGTAGTATCTGTTCATGGATCACAAACACAGAACTCAGTTCCTAAGGACGGCTGCAATGAGACAACCCACCATGTACTCCTACATGGCCTCTCACCGCTACCTTTACCAAATAGTGTTCACACACTTAGCTCACACACAGTAGGACATGTTTACACACCTCCAATTCGTTCCCGATGAATCAGACCTGACACAACTCTAAGCAATAGCAGGCATGACAAACAAGCATGAATGAGTAGGCACATCAGGGCTCAAACAACTCCTACTCATGCTAGTGGGTTTCATCTATTTACTGTGGCAATGACAGGTCATGCAGAGGATAAAGGGGTTCAACTACCGCAGCAAGTAACAGATGAATCGTTGTTGTCCTAATGCAGTAAAACAGAGCAGGAGCGAGAGAGTGGGATTGTATCGAAATGAACAAGGGGGGTTTTGCTTGCCTGACACTCCTAAAGATAATATAGTTCTTCATCGGTGTCATCGAACTCATCGTCGAATCACGTCTATCGAAAGGGAACAACCACCAACAAACAAGAAGAAACACAATCAATGCCAATGCAACAAAATGATGCATGAATGTGACATGGCAATATGCTGTTGATTTGAGCTAATGCAGCTAGCAACAAAGTTAAATGAAGTTGGTTCGAACCCTAAGTTCAAATCCAAACTCCATATGTGAAATTCAAATGCCATTTATATGATTTGTCCTAAACAGCAGCTATAAGTTGTTCTAACATGCATGAAAATGGTACAGATGGATAGATTGGATTTTTCTGATCATTTTTCATATATAAATTATTTCATTTGGAGTTACGGTTGAATTTCTATGAATTTTAGAAGTTTTTACTATTTTCTGGAATTTCCTGAATTAAATTTAATCCAGAAAGAATTAACTGCGTCAGCCTGACGCCAGCGTGACGTCAGCGAGTCAACGGCCAGGTCCAGGTCAAACCTGACATGTGGGGTCCACATGTCAGTGACACAGGAACTAATCCCGGTCAAACCCAGCGCTGACTGGGGTTTGCCCAGGGGTGGGGCCCACTGTCAGTGGCTGTAGGTTGTTTAGTTAGCTGGGTTAGCTCCTAATGACGGAGCCACGTCGGCTCGCCGGAGTTTGGCCGGCGGCGACCATTCCGCGTGGTGGAGCTGCTACTGGGCGGCGCTAGGGGCTACGTTTAGGGGCGGGGAGACCACCAGAAGGGAGCCCGTGCTCTTCCGCATCCAACGGAGCAGGAAGGAGCGGGCGGGGTGCGCTGTACTCGCCGGAGTCGAGCTCACGGCGGCGGCCGGAGTTGAGGCGAGCTCGGGGTCTGCGTTAGGGAGCACAGCAGAGGGTGCGGATGGGTGCTATGGCCTCCTGGGGGTGCACTGAGCACGGCTGCGTGCTCGGTTGCAGCTCTAGGCAACGGTGGCTATGGCGGCGACATGGCCGGCGGCGAAGAGCTCTCGGCTCCGACAGTATCAGCGTTAGAGGAAGAAAACGAGTCAGGGGAGAGGGGGAAACGACAGAGGAGCTCACGGCGGGTGCAGCGATGGCATCGGCGAGCTCGGGGAAGCACCGGAGCGAGCGGGGCGGCGAGAGGGATCTCCGGCGGCCGGCGACGAAGGTGATGAAGATGGCGTCGCTTCGAGCATCCCGCAGGCGCGTCCTTCGTCTTGGAGCTCCGTGGTGTCGAGGCGGAGCCTTGGGGCATGGTGAAAGGTGAGGGGGTGGCTCTGGGCACGGTGGCAGCGAACGGCAGCGGCGGTCGCTCTCGGGCGGCTGCGAGGAGAGAACCAGAGAGGGAGAGAGAACTAGGGAGTGAGGAAAAAGGTCGAGGGGTCCAGGGGGGGCGTGGCCGTCTCCGTGGCGCTGGAAGGGCCTCGAGGGCGTGAGGCAGGCAGGGAGGAGGCCACGGCATCGCCAGCGCTCGCCATCGAGCTGCTTCGGGGCGAGGGGAGGAAGGCGACAGGAGGAGGTGGGCTGGGCCAGGTGGCTGGGCTGGCCAACTGGGCCGCCAGGTGGCCTGGCCAGGTGGGCTGCACAGCAGGTAAAATCTCTCTCTCTCTCTTATGTTTTCTAATTTGTTTTTCTATATTTCTGTAAATGTTGGGCTTTATTAAAAATACTAAAACGTTTCCAAAAATCCTGCAAATAATTGTGGGCTCTGTTGGGATTATTCCTAATAGCCCACACTTAAGTTCAGAATTAATTGAGCAATTAAAATAATATATATCATTTAAATGCCCAATTGCAAATACGTTATGATTTAATTCAGTGACCAAATATGTCATGGAAAAATGTGCAACACCACTGGTTATGGTTTCTAGCATTATCCAGAAATGATGAACATTTTTGGAAGCCATTTGGATTCACTAAAAATATTTTAGGTGAACCTAGTGAATTCCTTTAATGCTAGGGTTTGGACAATCCCCATTTCAAGTTTATTTGAAAAAATTAAACATGATGCACACATGAAGGGCTAGCCTACTGCATACCAGGACTAGGGATGTGACAACTCACCCCCACTAAACAAGAATCTCATCTCGAGATTCAACCGTAGGGTAAGATGAAGGGGGAACGCAAACTAGTATAATCTTCACGATCCAGGTGCACTTCATAGGGGCGTTGATTCAATCACCATCTTTGACTCGATGTCTTCCTCTGAGAACTCCAACTAGCAAGACAAGAAGAGGAAAGGAAAACTCTAGAAGAATTGATCTTCTCAAAGACCGAACAACTCAGGATCAACTCATGGGATGAGACATAGCAGCATCTCCCGACCTGAGACACGAAGCATACATCTAGAGGGATGGAGTGGAACAGATGACGAGGATTCACTAGGTAGACAACAATTCCACACTTAAGAAGGTGGTAAATGATAGTCAACGTAGCGAGGAGTTGAGTTGCCATGATACCATAACGGGGCACCTTAGGGAAGGTGACTTGTAGACATATCCCCTTAAGTGGCAAAAGGAATTACCTTTGATTCAGAGATCATTGAAACTCTTTATACCAGCCTAAGGCAATTCTTGAGCGATCATTTGGATGGGGTCGGTAGAACGGCGTACCCAGATTAGAATGGATGATGTGGATTACCTTGTTGAAAACAACACAAGGGATGATTTTAGTAACTGGGGAGAAGCTCAACAGTAGAGAGTGAGTCCACTATTTGAGAAGTTATAGCATAACCGAGGAAACTAAGAACACTATGCAACTTGATGCCGATGATAGAACCTAATGCTTACGCGTGCTCTCAAGAACTTGGGCATTTCCATATTCATCAAGGTTTTACCAATATCCGTCTCAAGGATCCTGCCAACACAACATACTACCATGATGAATAGTGATGGACGATGCAGATGCAAGGAAGATAACACCTTCTCAAATTTCACCTTAGCGAGGCCAAGGGAAACAATATCTGGACGATCGACCGAGAGACATTTAGCACTCTGCTTCTAATGTTCTCCTTGATGTGCTAGTGTAATCCATTCATAGATATGGTTTGATATCTAGAACATCAAGTAAAAGGTCGGACTTTGGGAACACAAAAATCCATAAGGAACAACTACGAAGGTAAATCCTGCGAAATCCTTATGGGGATGTGGCCAACTTCTTCAATCAAGATACTACAATAATAGGTCTTCCGGCTGGGTGTGTCAGCCACGACATCCACTTCTTCGGGTTACACAGAGACCAATATTATAGTTCTTGGGAAAACGTTCCAACCATCATATCTGCCTGAGATTCAGACCTGGTTGGTGTCAGGATATTCCAGACTCATCGAGTCTAGAAAGAAAAATGAAAGTTTGCAACACAAATCGATGAGATGACGTTGCGAGATTCTCGGGAAATGAACTACGATAGTAAGCTCCAAAACATGAGCTGGTTCTGCTACACACGTGTGAACACGCTGTCCCAGACAAACATGATCACATGGTAGTCTTACAATAAAACACTACCGAGTTCTGGTAGGGAACCATCATCGAGGATATCAAAGTCCTTGCATAAGGCATGCTCTTAAGAAGGAACTTCTTCTCCTTGAACAAACCAATCAGTGGCTTGGGGTGCTACAGAATACATCTGGAGTGGAGGTAATTAATCTACCAAAACATAGTATACTTTGCACATGCATGACTGACTTGGGACAATTCCATAGGAAACAAAACAAACCTTTCTCAAACCCACGGCGGCAACTTACATCAAGTGCACATGAATTGAAGAAAGTCACTCCTTTCATCCAAACATATCCTTCATGAGATAGTATGAAGGAAATGCTTTCAAAAGTTTCCAACACTAGCTTAATGTTCAACAGAATCATGGAGGAGATAAAAATGTTGCTGATGGACTCAACAACAATTCATCCAGGTGTCCATATAAGTGGAATTCCACAATTATGTGAACAAGGTGATAGCATGGGTCAGACCAAAAGATGTAATGGTGTATGCTCGAGGGTTCAACCACGAATAAGACAACATTACGAACATCGTTGGTTCTGATTCGATTTGACGATAGACCATACTCAAATCAAAGTTTTTATAGGACAATAGGTCCAACAACTGATCACAGGGACCAATCAATGAAGATATCATCTTTCTTCAACTAACACACCAACACAAGGATATCCCTTTGGAATGAACTAAGTTAGGTAAGCTTTTATCTTCCAACTCTCCAAGTTGTCATTTAGCTTAACCAACTAGCTCAGGGTATCCGACACGGATTCCTAGAGAAAGGGTGGTTTCGAAAACCAACTTGGTCACGAGCTCAACATAGCAGTCAGGTGACAACCTGGTGATACTTCCGAGAAGATAATCAAAAAATCATGAATCACCGATATGTCACTAAGCTCGAGAACAATCTTGCTTTTCAGGGCAAGACGATATGATCAAATGAGCGAGGATTTGACAAATTCCTAACTCATCAATCAAAGAGTGCACCAGGAAATAAGGACTAGGTAGCACAATCTATCTTAGAATGATGATTCAATAACCCACATGCTAAGAATGAGAATATTATCCATTTACTACCAAGCAACTAGTTGCTAGGGATATTGATTTCACACATCATAGTTCATCTGTCGGCATTCCGGTTGCAACAACACGGAAGCCGAGAAATGAATAATGATGGCGAGAAGTATCACTGCAACAAGAATTCATAAGAGGGTGTGCAATTCCAATGATATTCCTAATATAAAAATGGTAATACCTCAAGGTAGAACAGACCAGAAGCTGGATTGCAACTTGATCTGCGGAGCACAACTACTTTGACCCAATCCTGGAAATGGATGAGATACTGGAGTTTGTTTCTCCTTGTCATTCTGAACTAGAACGGCTTGACGGACCACAAGAATAACGAGCATCGGTGAACACGAATGCACGACATCAACTTGACTATCAACTGATAGACAAGGATCGAAATACAACTACAGAGGGACAACTCGAAGGAACATATATATTTCTGAGTTGTGGATGCATCGGTTAGTATGTCGAACAAATTCAACATATTTCTTCCGGATAACCCATGCAGAAAGGTAGAACTGGCAGAGTCACAAAATGGAATCGAAAACTCATCAAGAGCACTCTGGTTGTGATCTTTTGGTTCAAAAGAACTTCTACCATAGGCAGTTCATGGTATTTGGAAGAAGGAAATACCACAGACCTCGAGGACTATCACAAAGGTTACTAATAACCTAAGGGAGCTAGAAATTACTATCAACATGAAGTAAGTAGGGTGAATCTCGGGTTCAAAACCCAGGAATAGAATGCCTACTAAATAAATGGCATCACGGGATGCTTTCGAGAATGACGGTCAGAATCATCACACTGGGAACACAGAGCATGGCTGGATTACTAGATGATACTCTAGACACCTAGGGTCATAATAATAATTCCAACATATATGTCGAGGTAATAGAATACCTTAACTCACTGATTTGTGTGATTAATCTGACCAAAGGCACATCGGGAACAGGAGGAAGGGATTTGCAAATGCATCAGACTATTTAGAAACCTGGGATGACTCGGACAGCATAACAGCTGTAAATGCTCAAAAAGATTTGAGACATCCAGCGAAAATAGTGGCATAACCGCTTAACATCACAATATCAAGGTTCCTAGACCAACTATCAACATACGGAAGTAGTAGGAACTGAACTAAAGCTTAAATCCAACAATAATATGAGTCTACGGATTGGAACACGTGATTCTAATAGAAAGAAGAGAAAGCCTAGTTCCTTAACCCCGTAGGAAAGATAAGATGAGTCAGATCAGAAGGGCATAAGGTATAAGGAGTAAAAAGAGCCTTACGTTCCATCCCACAATCAATTCCCTTATATAACTAAAGAATTTCTAGACTCAACTTCGACCAGTTTGGCTTGGTAATCCTACAGGCAGTCAAGCTCTGATACCAAAGCTGTCAGGACCCCGATCCTAAGTCACACCGATCCAGCACGTAACACATCATATCACTTTGCGGCCTCACGCACGGTATTCCCACGGGTGCCACCTTACCTGGCCCGGGACCGTTTGCGCCTTTTGGCTCACGTATATGATAGTGCCGCTAGCATCCATATGACAAAGAACCCGGGCTGACATGGCTAGTCGTGAACCCAAAGTGGCACTAACTTACAGGGACAGGCATACATGACCCAGCAACGAACATGTCGGTCATCAGCGAGTGAATCCGGGCTGTAGCAACTGGGCTAGCAGGACTCCGGAGAATCCAGGCTGTAGCGGGCTAACAGGACTCCGGAATTCATCGCGTGACATTTCCCCAAGGGGACAAACACAGGAACGAAGAAGGACACATGCTGGCCAACCTAAGTGTTCTGGAGCAGTAGCAAGCTACCATGGCTCAGTGGAAACACTAGGAGACATTTCCCGGTAAGAGAGGCTACTAAGGATAAACAACTAGATAGTCAGATCCCACACATATCAAGCATTTCAATAACATACACACAATATGCTCGATATGTGCAAGTACAACATGGCATCACAACATGACTCTACAACTCAATTATTTTATTCAATAGGCTCCGAGGAGCGAGATATTACAATCATGGGTCTCATGACCCAACATTCAGAGCAAACAAGTCAAGCACAAGCAGAAGCTTAACATGTCTGAGTACAGACATCTACAAAAGAAAAAGGCTAAGAAGCCTGACTATCTACCAGATCCTGCCAAGGGCACAAGATCGTAGCTGAGGTAAAAAGCTAAACGTCGAAGTCCACGCGGTACTACTAGCGAGACTGGAGTCTCTCTGCAGAAACATAAATTAAGCAACGTGAGTACAAATGTACCCAGCAAGACTTACATCAGATCTAACTACATATGCATCATTATCAACAAGGGGATGGTGGGGTTTAACTGCAGCAGCCAGCTTTGACTCGGTGGCTATCCTGAACTACGACTGCAAGTAACTCTTTTGAGGTGGCGCACACGAGTCCACATATTCACCATATCAATACACCACTATGGATCCGCTCCCGTCTCCCTACGAGAACGCCATCCATAGCACTCACGCTTATCTTGCGTATTTTAGAGTATCCACTTCAAGTTATCTATGAACTGTATAGGCAACCCAGAAGTCTTTTACCGCGGACATGGCTATTCGAATAGATCATATTAACCCTGCAGGGGTGTAATTCTTCACACACGCTCTCACCACTTATCGCCGTTTACACGACATGTACTCGGCAACCTTCAAGCGGAAGTCCAGCGAGGGTGTCGGCCACGACCTGACTAACCACACAAGTCTCTCGTCCAGGTTTATCGCCTATTCGGGTTCCATCCGCAAGAAGATCTGGCCGGGGTGTCGCTCACGGCCCCAAACGATGTGTGCAGGGTTCCCAAGCCCACCTCGACGGGTGGATCTACGCTTGGTACACCATGCCACGGTGCCTAGTCTGTCCCAATCCCACCTGTACCGGGTGCCACTTGGTAGACTACTAACACTACCTACAAACACCAGAAACTAGTTGCAACTCCTGGAGAGAGATCATGTTGATTAATAAGTCGAGAGGGGTCGAGTTATCAGAACCCAATGTGTGGTAGTATCTGTTCATGGATCACAAACACAGAACTCAGTTCCTGAGGACGGCTGCAATGAGACAACCCACCATGTACTCCTACATGGCCTCTCACCGCTACCTTTACCAAATAGTGTTCACACACTTAGCTCACACACAGTAGGACATGTTTACACACCTCCAATTCGTTCCCGATGAATCAGACCTGACACAACTCTAAGCAATAGCAGGCATGACAAACAAGCATGAATGAGTAGGCACATCAGGGCTCAAACAACTCCTACTCATGCTAGTGGGTTTCATCTATTTACTGTGGCAATGACAGGTCATGCAGAGGATAAAGGGGTTCAACTACCGCAACAAGTAACAGATGAATCGTTGTTGTCCTAATGCAGTAAAACAGAGCAGGAGCGAGAGAGTGGGATTGTACCGAAATGAACAAGGGGGGTTTTGCTTGCCTGACACTCCTAAAGATAATATAGTTCTTCATCGGAGTCATCAAACTCATCGTCGAATCACGTCTATCGAAAGGGAACAACCACCAACAAACAAGAAGAAACACAATCAATGCCAATGCAACAAAATGATGCATGAATGTGACATGGCAATATGCTGTTGATTTGAGCTAATGCAGCTAGCAACAAAGTTAAATGAAGTTGGTTCAAACCCTAAGTTCAAATCCAAACTCCATATGTGAAATTCAAATGCCATTTATATGATTTGTCCTAAACAGCAGCTATAAGTTGTACTAACATGCATAAAAATGGTACAGATGGATAGATTGGATTTTTCTGATCATTTTTCATATATAAATTATTTCATTTGGAGTTACGGTTGAATTTCTATGAATTTTAGAAGTTTTTACTATTTTCTGGAATTTCCTGAATTAAATTTAATCCAGAAAGAATTAACTGCGTCAGCCTGACGCCAGCGTGACGTCAGCAAGTCAACGGCCAGGTCCAGGTCAAACCTGACATGCGGGGTCCACACGTCAGTGACACAGGAACTAATCCCGGTCAAACCCAGCGCTGACTGGGGTTTGCCCAGGGGTGGGGCCCACTATCAGTGGGTGTAGGTTGTTTAGTTAGCCGGGTTAGCTCCTAATGACGGAGCCACGTCGGCTCGCCGGAGTTTGGCCGGCGGCGACCATTCCGCGTGGTGGAGCTGCTACTGGGCGGCGCTAGGGGCTGCGTTTAGGGGCGGGGAGACCACCAGAAGGGAGCCCGTGCTCTTCCGCATCCAACGGAGCAGGAAGGAGCGGGCGGGGTGCGTTGTACTCGCCGGAGTCGAGCTCACGGCAGCGGCCGGAGTTCGGGCGAGCTCGGGGTCTGCGTTAGGGAGCATAGCAAAGGGTGCGGATGGGTGCTATGGCCTCCTGGGGGTGCACTGAGCACGGCTGCGTGCTCGGTTGCAGCTCTAGGCAATGGTGGCTACGGTGTCGACATGGCTGCCGGCGAAGAGCTCTCGGCTCCGACGGTATCGGTGTTAGAGGAAGAAAACGAGTCAGGGGAGAGGGGGAAACGACAGAGGAGCTCACGGCGGGTGCAGCAATGGCATCGGCGAGCTCGGGGAAGCACCGGAGCGAGCGGGGCGGCGAGAGGGATCTCCGGCGGCCGGCGACGAAGGTGATGAAGATGGCGTCGCTTCGAGCATCCCGCAGGCGCGTCCTTCGTCTTGGAGCTCCGTGGCGTCGAGGCGGAGCCTTGGGGCATGGCGGAAGGTGAGGGGGTGGCTCTGGGCACGGTGGCGGCGAACGGCGGTGGCGGTCGCTCTCGGGCGGCTGCGAGGAGAGAACCAGAGAGGGAGAGAGAACCAAGGAGTGAGGAAAAAGGTTGAGGGGTCCAGGGGGGCGTGGCCGTCTCCGTGGCGTTGGAAGGGCCTCGAGGGCATGAGGCAGGCAGGGAGGAGGCCACGGCATCGCCAGCGCTCGCCACCGAGCTGCTTCGGGCGAGGGGAGGAAGACGACAGGAGGAGGTGGGCTGGGCCAGGTGGCTGGGCTGGCCAACTGGGCCGCCAGGTGGCCTGGCCAGGTGGGCTGCACAGCAGGTAAAATCTCTCTCTCTCTTATGTTTTCTAATTTGTTTTTCTATATTTCTGTAAATGTTGGGCTTTATTAAAAATACTAATACGTTTCCAAAAATCCTGCAAATAATTGTGGGCTCTGTTGGGATTATTCCTAATAGCCCACACTTAAGTTCAGAATTAATTGAGCAATTAAAATAATATATAACATTTAAATGCCCAATTGCAAATACTGTATGATTTAATTCAGTGACCAAATATGTCATGGAAAAATGTGCAACACCACTGGTTATGGTTTCTAGCATTATCCAGAAATGATGAACATTTTTGGAAGCCATTTGGATTCACTAAAAATATTTTAGGTGAACCTAGTGAATTCCTTTAATGCTAGGGTTTGGACAATCCCCATTTCAAGTTTATTTGAAAAAATTAAACATGATGCACACATGAAGGGCTAGCCTACTGCATACCAGGACTAGGGATGTGACATATATTATATATATAAGTTGGAGCCTCAGCGCTTGTTCGCTAGGGTTTGCACTCTCCACACTCTCGCCGCGCTACATATATATACACGCTGGAGGCTTGGCGTTCCTTTGCTAGGGTTTGCTATATTCACAGTCTCTCACCCTCTCTTCACTAGATCTAAACAAGATTGCGTTGGCCTCTTGTCTCTCTCCCCCCCCCTCACAGCTGGTGAAGGAGGCATCCGGATCCTGTCACACCGGGAAGGGGAGGAGGTGCCGCGTTCACTCTATCGCCTTTGGCGAGGGAGGAAATCCACTGCCGGTTGCGCTGTTCTCTTTCACCCAGCGCCTATGCGGGAGGGCCACCGACCCCTTCTTCCTCGCTGCCATACGTAGTGTGGGCAGATCCGGCCTCCCGCCGCACGCCTTGCCACATCCCGATGACCCTAAGGTATAAGTTTCTTTGAAACCGTCATTGCTCTAGATGCCTGTGGATCTTTTTGATCTGTAGTCAAATCTAAGTCTTGGTTCAAAGAGGAAAGAAGGGTGCGGTGGGGAGGAGCATGAATCTAGTACGTGGTACAATGAGGAAAGGAAGGACAGAAAGTAGTATAGACTGGCTATCCAGCCACTTTGTTGGTCGAAAAGGGAAAAAGGGGGTAACCCAGTACACACATCTGTAACGGAAAGAAACTAGGGGGTCGGGTATTTTGTGCAGTACTAGATTTGCCGCCCTCCCATAGGAAAAAGGTTCAAAGAGAACAAATATGGGACCAATGCAGATATGTTGTTGTTGCGACCACTCTCCCCTGGAACTGTTTATGCTTTTTGTTAATCTAATGCCGCTGGTAAAATTAAGCAATGCCACTCTCAGAATTAATTAACTGCAACACTTGTTAGGGATTGGCATGATTACCATTTTTGAGGCCGCGTGTTTCATCCTCCTTTATTGGCCAGTAATTGATTTCTTTTTTGCCTCTGTTAAAACGAATTAGTCGCATTGTTTTAGGAATGGTACTATCCTGCTTTGTAGTTCTTTCTACATATTTAACCAAGGTATTGTTAAGATAATGTCTCTGTTAAAATGAATCAGTCGCATTGTTTTAGGAATGGTACTTTTTTGCTCTGTCGTTCTTTATAAATGTTGAAACAAGGCATTGTTAAGATTATGTCTCAGTCAATATGAATGAATCACACTGATGGAGAATTGCTACTCTCTTGCTTTGTTTCCCATTAAGATAAGGTAGATCAGTAGATGCTTTTCTTCTGGGAGTACAAGTCATCAACCGTTGTTTCTCAGTAATTGTTTCCCTTATACCTATTGTTGCTTACAGGTATATCAAAATTAAAGCTCGGTTTTATTTCGACATTGATTTTAGTTGAACTGCACAAAAGGAGCCAATGTGTCCAAGGCAAACTGCTGCATTACTGGGTCTAGTTGGTCATTTCACTTTGCAGAAAGAAGCAGTCATTGTTTGCGCTACATTGCAGAAGGAATGACCGAGAAGCTTTACAGAGTATTATTAGACGCTGGTAACATGACTAGTCTGCAGAGAGCATCGGCAACTCAAAAAGTGCCCAAACAAGTATAAGAAGCCATGACAGGACTCCACGATCATAGGCATTACAAAATTTTGAATGGGAAAAGCTTGTCAAAGTTTAATTGTTGATGTTAGCAAGAAGACATGCATTTGATATTTTTGAGTGGGATGCCCTTTGCTGTGAGCACTGTCGATCGTTTTTTCCCATTCCTGTGTTCAGTTTAGAAGTAAACAGTTACTCTACTGAGTTATTCCTTTGTTAAGAATTTGTTCTGAATATTGTCTATGTAATGACAGGCCTTGTGCAATATATATTGGAGATGGAAAACCTTGTCAAAATTTGGTCATTGATATTTGGGATATTTAAATTAGTGCCCCTGGTTCCTTAGTTGTGCTCACTTTTCCCCACGCTCCAAACGTTTGCTCACTTTCCCCTCTTCCTTAGCTGAAACTCTCACAAATGCTCATAGCGAGCGTTTGCCGTCTTGACCGTCCATTGACCGTTAATTGCTGACGAGTGGGGCCAAGTCTTCGTCTGACTGTTGCTTGCTGACGGGTGGGACCACAAGGAGACACGTATTGGGCAGCTTGTCTAAATCTGAAACAGATCTAGACAGGCCGCACTGCACCGCGCCGCCCCGCCCCCTCCGTTGGTGCCATGCCACGTCCACCGCAGTTGTTTCCTCCACCCTATGCCATATTCCGTTCGCCGGCGACGCCGCGTCTCCGCCAGATATAGCCCACCTCCCCATCTGGGATTACATAGCGATGTTGAGTGAGGACGCCCGGAATGCAGTCGACCGTGGAGAGGATTGGGTCGAATCCGCGACAGATAATTCATGGATTAAACCTGGGTAAGCATTGTTTCCTCTCGAATTGACGTTCTAAGTCATATTGTAGGCCGTATTTGACTTCTGTTTGCTTGAATCGTTCGAATTTGTGCTCGATTTTACCCGGCTAACTGAAGCCTTTGTTTCCTTCCCCCAACAAAATAGGATTGATCCCGTGTTGGCTTTCCGGCTGGCGACATTACTTCAGCAGTGACGAGCAAAGATTTCTCCCACTAACTTGCGACGATCATATGCCGTTGCTTTTTGCTGGGATTGCTGGCTGCCGATTCGGTAATCTCCAAATCGATGTGCTTCAGCCACGCGCAAAACGGGCGAAGGGGAAGGGAGTTCAGACATCATATGTCTGTGCTAATAGCCAGCACCCCGGCACTCCTTGTAGGTCGACACCAAGTAAAGCAAGTGGTTCATGGAGCCACAACATGCCTGCTGCCAATTCTGGTTCCGATTCAGCTGCTGCTTCTCGTGTACCTTCTACAGTTGGTGTAGAAGAAGATGCAGAACCTGACGAGGCAGTTCCTACAAATGATGATGAAGATGAGATGATGTTTCGTGAACTGGTCGATGTAGCCAGTCAGCAAGCAGTGGATGACGAATATATGGAGGAGCCCATCAGCCAAGCTAGGTTTGATGACACTGACGATGAAGAGAAGGTGGAGAACATGGACAGCTTAATCGAGGATGAATACGATGGTGATGACATGCCAACAATTGAGTGGAACAGGGAAAAACCTGAGCTTAGTGTAGGTACCATTTTCCAATCAATGGTGGACTGTCGGAATGCAGTGACAACATGGTGCATTATATCTGAAAACAACTATAAGATTAAAAGGAGTGAGCCAGCAAGGTTCACAGTTTTTTGTCCATATCCTAGGTGTAGGTGGAAGTTGCATACATCTCGTATGAGAAAGAGCAACTATATTCAGGTAATCCAAGTTCAGTTAGTAATTTAGTTTCTTATTGTTGAGTAAGGTTTCTTAACTGTTCTTTACCCTTTTATTTTGTTTCAGGTAAAGAAAAACCCACACAAGCACACCTGTCCACCTGGAAGGGGAGGGGGGTGTCGGATTTAGGGTTCCGGCAGACCCTTGAGGATCGAACACTGGAGTGCGCGCGGAGGTTTCGCCTTCTACCTACCTGTTCCTCAACGAATCGCTAGGATCTAAACTACGAGAAGAACAACACAAGGGACACAGGGTTTATACTGGTTCAGGCCACCATTGCGGTGTAATACCCTACTCCAGTGTGTGGCGTGGTGGATTGCCTCTTGGGCTAATGATGAACCATACAAGGAAGAACAACCTCGCGAGGGTCTGTTCTTGTGGTGGCGTTGTCACTTTGGAGGGGCTGATTCTAGATGCCTATCCTATCTTCAGATTCCTATGCCGATGCCTCTACCCTATGGGTGGCTAGTCCTATTTATAGGCAAAGGCCATGGGTCTCTTCCCAAATATTGAGCGGGAAGGGCGCCAACAATTGCCCATTTTGAAGGGGAACATCTAGTACATTTATCCTGACTAAAGTTGGTCTTCGCCTGTCAAAGGCTCTGGTGGTGACGCCGACTTGGGCTCCACGGTGACCTCCATCCTGCCGTTGGACTGGTCTTGGTCTTGTTGCACCGAAATGGATGCCTTTGCTTGATGCTCTCGCCTGCGCTTGCTCCCCTTGCACCAAAGCGGAAAGAAGGACACTACGCGGGCTGGCGCCCGGCTGGCGCCCTTGGTCGTCATGGCTTGCGTCATGGGCACCTCGCGAGGTACCCCACCTTGAACTCTCCGCCTCCTTGTGAGCCATCCTGATGAGGCCGTGCCTGAGGAAGCTCCTTGTCGTCCGCCCCATGATGCTTGGCCCCTCGCGAGGTTCCTGAGCTTGTGTTGGTGAAGATGGGCCGTGCTGGGCCCCCTTTTGAGCCACGCCGCAGGCCGCAGGCAGGCAAGTCTGGGGACCCCCATTCCCAGAACACCGACAGTAGCCCCTGGGCCCACGGCGCGCCCGGACTTGGCCGAGCAGAGAGGCGAAAGGGCAAGTGCGAAGCGTCGCAGGCCCTAACAGCATGCGGCCTTGGGCGCCGCATGGCGGTTGATTGGACGTGGGCGGCTCCGCTCCCCCACGACACCCTTGGCAACTGCATGAACTGACAAGTCCCTGCATGCGAAGCGAGTCATGATTATCTGCGGTCGCGGAGGCCGACGGTTGGCCTCCTCTGGATTTAAGTACAGCACGCCACGTGCCCTTCCAGTTCATCCCCTCTTACTTCTCCTTCTTCCTGATGGCCCCTCCAAGGAGGTTCTCGGCCGCAGAGAAGGGAAAAGCTTGCTAGGCCGAGCCTGCCTCTCCCCCGCTCAAGCGCGGTCGCGGCCGCCCTCGCAAGCACCCCGTGGCATCCACGGCGGTTCCCTGTGGCCGCGGAGGTGACTTCCCGCGTGGAGACGGGCGGCCGGCCATGGCCGGGGGTGTGTTTCGGCCGTGCGACCCCCGAGGCCGCACTCTCGCGCTGCGGAGGTACTGTCGGAGTTTGTTGTGTGGGCAGCAGAGTCGGCCAGCGCCCGGCTTTAGCTCCCTCGCTTCCTCCTAGGTGAGCTCCCGGCCGGCGCCCCGGGCGGCCTCTGGCTCCAGGCAGACGGCTGCTGCAGCCGGGCCTCGTGGGCTCCGCTAGAGGTCTTCATGGCCGGGAGCCTGGCCCTGACGCGCGGCTGGCAGACGTTTGCCTGTGCGCGTGGCCTGAGCTGTCGGTGCACCCTGCACTTCAAGTTCGACGGCGACACCACCCTCTACGTGAGGGTGTTCGGGGAAGATGGTCCCCGCGCTGGGTGCTGCCCTGAAGACGACAGCCACGGCTGGGGACACAGGCCCGGCGAGGATGGAGAGGGCAGCGCGCGCGGCTGGCGGCGCCCAGGATTCCTCAAGCTTCATTGGTTCCTCTTCGGCAGCGACTCTTCTAGCAGCAGTCGCGGTCGGCCTCCACGCCGTCGTGCCTGCTTGGAGGGTGGTAGCGGGTCTGCCCGCCGTCGCACCCTGTTGAAGCGCGAGAGGGAGTCCGCTTGAGCTCCGGAGGCAGCTCGGGCCCGCCGCCTGGCGAGCTTTGCCTGATTTGTTCCTCTCTTCCCCTTTTTCCTGCGCAAAAAGACAGCTATGTGGGGGCCCCATGGGGGCGTGTTTGTGTTATCGTTGTCAATCATCATAATGTTTTCGTTATTTTGGTATTGTTCCTTCTTGCCGAACGCCCGCGCATAGGTAATCCCCAGCCTTGGCCATGGGGCGACCGACCAGGCACGGACTGGAGGGATGCTCCTGTAGTGGACCCGGGTCGTGAGGTCTTGACCGAAAAGATCGAAACACTCGCGAGGGCGCCAAGGCCGTCCCCTCGCGAGACCTCGCGCAAGGGAAATCGAGGTCGGAGGGCGAAAAACCGAAGAGCCATAAGTCAAAAGACAGCGACAGTTTCAATAAAACTTCAAATGAGAATGAACTAGCCAACTGCAGAAAGCAAATGAAAAGGCCGCGTCCGGCACCTAGTCTAGTCTTCGATGTCTTCTCACCAGCGTGGAGTTAAGTGCTGCCACTGGGCGTGGGAGGGAGCCCCAGGGCCTGAGGCTGGCGCTCCTAAGACTCCGGGGCGTGTACAGCCCCAACTCATTATTACGTGAGAGTGTCACGAGCGGCGAGCTTCACAGGCGTTGGCCCTCTTCACAGGCTCCGGGCCTTTCTTCGGGGAAGCAAGCTTCACGGGCATTGGCCCTCTTCACAGGCTCCGGGCCTTTCCCAAAACGTGATAGCTTCACAGGCGTTCACCTTCTTCATAGGCTCCGGGCCTTTTCCAAAAAGATGTTCTTCACAGGCATTCGCCTTCTTCACAGGCTCTGGGCCTTTCCCAAAAAGATGGTCTTCACAGGCATTCGCCTTCTTCATAGGCTTCGGGCCTTTTCCAAAAAGATTGTCTTCACAGGCATTTGCCTTCTTCACGGGCTCCGGGCCTTTTCCAAAAATATGGTCTTCACAGGCACTCGCCTTCTTCACAGGCTTCGGGCCTTTCCCAAAAAGATGGTCTTCACAGGCATTCGCCTTCTTCACAGGCTCCGGGCCTTTTCCAAAAAGATGGTCTTCACAGGCATTCACCTTCTTCACAGGCTCCGGGCCTTTTCCGAAAAGATGGTCTTCACATGCATTCGCCTTCTTCACAGGCTCCGGGCCTTTTCAGGGGTAAAACCTCCGGAGGTCCTGGATGTTCCATGCATTCTGGACTGGCACCCCCTCCGAGTCTCCAAGCGCTCGGAGCCGGGCCTGGAAACATGAACAACCTTGAACGGGCCCTCCCACATGGGAGAGAGCATATGAAGTCCCTCCCTGGAGAGAACCCGCCTGAGCACGAGGTCCCCTACCTCGAGAGTCCTGGGGCGGATGTTGCGGCAGTGGTATCGCCGTAGTGCTTGTTGATATCTTGCCGCTCGCAGCGCGGCTTCTCAGCGACGCTCCTCCCCAGCACGAGGTCCATCGCCCGCATGGCATCCTGCTGCGCTTTGTCGAACGCCAGGACCCGTGCGGACGGACGTCTGACCTCGTGAGGGAGGACCGCTTCGGCTCCATAGACCAAGAAGAAAGGGGTCTCTCCAGTCGGCTTGGTTGCGGTCGTGCGGATGGACCACAACACGGACTGGAGCTCGTCGTACCAGCCTCTGCCGCAAGCTTCCAGCTTCTTCTTGAATGTTCTGGTCTTGAGGCCCCTCAGGACCTCCGCGTTGGCCCGCTCGGCCTGGCCATTGCTTCGGGGGTGCGCCACTGAAGCATAGCATATCTGCGTTCCAAGGTTAGCACAGTATGTTTTGAAGAGGTTGCTGGTGAACTGCGAACCGTTGTCGGTGATGATGCGGTTCGGCACCCCGAACCGGCTCACGATGCCCTTGATGAACTTGACCGCTGAACCCGCGGGGATGGTTTGGACGGCTTCCACCTCGGCCCACTTGGTGAATTTGTCCACGGCGACATAGAGGTAGCGATAGCCCCCTGGCGCCCGGGGAAATGGGCCTAGGATATCAAGCCCCCAGACTGCGAATGGCCATGTGAGGGGTATGGTCTACAGACCTCCCGCCGGCTGATGGATCTGCTTTGCATGGAATTGACAGGCTTCGCAGGCCTTTACCAGTTCGTCGGCGTCATTGAGCGCGGTAGGCCAATAGAAACCGCTTCGGAATGCCTTTCCCACGAGGGTTCATGATGACGAGTGGTGCCCACAGTCTCCACCGTGTTTGTCTGCCAGCAGCTCTTTCCCTTGCTCCCTGGAGATGCAGCGTAGGGATACATCATTTGGTCGCTTCCGGTAGAGTTCCCCATCCCTGATGCAGTATGTTGTGGCCTGTCGCGACACGCGCTCTGCTTCCTCCTCCTTCTCTGGCAAGATCCCTTGTGTCAGATAGCTCCGGAGCTCCGTGACCCAGCACCCCTCCTGAGGCTCCATTGTCAAGAGCAGACGCGCCCCCGAGGCCGGCCCGCAGACCGGGGCTCCCAAGGCTGGCGGCTGGGGGAGCTCCTCCCGAGGCTGCACCGCGCTTGACAGTGATGGCGTGGCCGAGGGCTTGAAGAGCCTCTCTTCGAAGACGCCAGGCTCCTGAGGCAGTCGCCTGGACGCTCGTTTGGCGATGTCGTCGGCCTCCTGATTGGTGCCACGGGGCACGTGCTGTAACTCCAGCCCCTAGAACTGCTTCTCCATCCTGCGGACCTCCGCAAGGTAGGCTTCCATGTGCTCATCCCTTGGCTCGTATACTTTGTTGGAGAAGTTGATGAGGAGTTGTGAATCACCTTTGATGGTAAGGCGCTTTACTCCGAGGGCAGCCGCGGCCTTCAGGCCCGCTATCAGGCCTTCATATTCTGCTATGTTGTTGGAGACCTTTTCTCCGTGTTGGAAACAGAGCTGCACGACGTAGTAGAGCTTGTATTGGGTAGGAGATATAAGTACCACGCCAGCCCCCGCGCCATGCCTGGAGAACGCCCCGTCGAAGTACATGACCCAACCGTCCGGCGCCTCACTTCCCGGGGAGAGGGATCGATCCTCATCAGCCTTTAGGCCCGGCGCCTCTGTCCACTCTGCCATGAAATCTGCCAAGGCGGCCCCCTTGATGACTCGGGTCGTGCTGAATTCGAGCTGAAATGCTTGCAGCTCAATGTTCCACTCGGCGACCCTTCCGGCTGAGTTAGGGCTCCGAAGCACTCTTTCCAAGGGGTACGCGGAGACAACCTTGATAGGGTGACCCTGAAAGTAGTGCTGCAGCTTGCGTGAGGCCACCAGTAGAGCGAGGAGAAGTTTCTGAGTCATGGGGTACCGTGTCCTTGCATACCGCAACACCGTGCTGACGAAGTACACTGGGTGCTCGATGAGGCTTGGAGCATCGGTGCTGGTGGCGTCCTCCGGAAATTGTGGTGCCTCCTGAGGCGGCGGAGCCACCAGAAGCTAGTTGCCTGGGGAAGGGGCCTCTCCCGCTCCCGGTGCGTTCCCCTGCGGCGGCTGATCTTCCTCAATCGTGGTAGTGATCTCTGTGAGTCCTTTTTGGTCCTGCTTTGCCTTGGCGCGGGCAGCTGCCGCGGCCTCGGTCCGACGCTCCTCCCTAACCGCCACCAGGGCTGCGCTGGCTGAGTAGAGAGTGGCGGCGAGGTAGAGTACCAAGGGCTCATGTGGGCGTGGGGCCACCATCACCGGTGGGCTGGTCAGGTATCTCTTGAGATCTTGGAATGCCTTGTCGGCCTCTTCAGTCCATTCAAAGGGCCCCTTTTTCTTCATCAACTGGAAGAAAGGCAGCGCTCGCTCCCATAACCTGGAGATGAAGCGCCCAGTGCAGTCATGTGCCCAGTGAGCTTCTGCATCTCTCTGAGGGTCTTTTGCGGGCTCATGTCCTCGACCGCCTTGACCTTTTCTGGGTTGGCCTCAATGCCTCGGTGGGATACGAGGAAACCCAAGAGCTTGCCCGAGGGGACTCCAAACACACACTTCTCCGGGTTGAGCCTCGGGCTTACTGCGTTGAGGCTTGCAAAGGTTTCCTCCAGGTCTTGTATCAGGGTCTTGGCCTCGCGAGACTTCACTACAATGTCATCGATGTAAGCTTCCATGTTCTTCCCGAGTTGCGGGCCCAAGGTGATGTGCATGAGCCACTGAAAGGTTGCCCCCGCGTTGCGCAGTCCGAAGGGCATGCATGTATAGCAGTATACCCCACACGGGGTCAGGAAGGCCGTCTTCTCCACGTCTTCCACCGCCATCTTGATCTGATGATACCCGGAGAAGGCGTCCAAGAAGCATAACAGGTCACACTCAGCGGTGGAGTCGATGATTTGATCGATGCGTGGGAGCGGGAAAGGATCTTGCGGGCATGCTTTGTTGAGGTTGGTGAAGTCGACACACATGCGTTCCTTCCCTCCCTTCTTTGGTACTACCACAGGGTTGGCCAACCAATCTGGATATCGAACCTCGCGAATGACCCCCGCGGCTTCTAGCTTGCGGGTCTCCTGGACGATGAAGGCCTGCTTTTCAGTGGACTGCTGCCTTGCTTTCTGCTTTACGAGGCGCACGTTGGGGCACACGTTGAGGTGGTGCTCTATCACGCTCCGTGGGATCCCTGCCAGCTGATCGGGCTCCCAAGCGAACACCTTCTTGTTTGCACGCAGGAACTTGACCAGGCTTCCTCCTGCTCGGGCCCGAGGTGGGCGCCTATGGAAAAAGTGGCGCTGGTGGACCCGTCCTCGTCGACGGGTATCTGCTTGGTCTCTACCTTGTCTTGGGTGAACAATTGTTTCTTCTTGGCTGGTGCAGCCCCTTGGGCTCGGGGCCCCCCGCGTTGGCGGGCTGTGCTGACGCCGCCGTCTTGAAGGCGAGCTGGAGCGCTCGCAGCGCGTCCCCGATGTCCCCAGGCACGGTGAGGACTCCGCTGCTCCCGGGCATCTTCATGAGGTTGTATGCTGGGTGAGTCGCGGCCATGAATTGGGCCAGCGCTGGGTAGCCAAGGATGGCATTGTAGGGGAGGCCGACGAGGGCGATGTCAAAATCGACCAGCTCCATGCGGAAATTGTCGTAGGTGCCGAAGGTCACTGGGAGCCGGATCTGTCCCAAGGAGCTGGATGACCCGCCCCCGATGCCCATGAAGGGCTGGCTCGGTCGCAGCCGCCCCCGGGGTATGCGGAGGAGGTCGAAAGTTTCGACTAAAAGCACGTTGAGGCCCGCGCCACCGTCGATGAGGGTCCTGGTGACAGCCACCTGGCAGATGGTGGGGGTGCACAACATCGAGAGCGCACCCGAGCAGGCCGAGTTGGAGGGGTGGTCTTCCGAACTGAAGGCTAGCCTGGCCTGCGGCTCCGGCCGGTCCCGGGAAGCCCCCTGCCGCGTGGAGGCGGCGCCGACCTGGCGGATGAACGGCTTGACATGGTGACTGGAGGGCGGCACCTGCGAGCCGCCCAGGAGGGCCGCGACGACCGGGGAGGCCGGAGCGACGTGATGGGCGAGGGAGAGGTCACGCGGCTTTTCCCAAGAGGCCACGGAGGGACGCAGGGGCAATACTCGTTGCTCGTTCCCCGCCGGGCCGGTGGCGGTGTTGACGGCAGGCGACGGGGAACGACGAGGGCGCCCGCCGACGGGAGACGTCCGGGCGACTCGAGCGGCGCGAGCAGCCCGACGAGCGTCAGCCAAGGACGCGACGGTCGGAGAAGAGCAGGGCGACGAAAGACGAATTCCGGTGCACCCCTACCTGGCGCGCCAAATGTCGGATTTAGGGTTCCGACAGACCGTTGAGGTTCGAACATTGGGGTGCGCGCGGAGGTTTCGCCTTCTACCTAGCTGTTCCTCAACGAATCGCTAGGATCTAAACTACGAGAAGAACAACACAAGGGACACAGGGTTTATATTGGTTCAGGCCACCATTGCGGTGTAATACCCTACTCCAGCGTGTGGCGTGGTGGATTGCCTCTTGGGCTGATGATGAACCATACAAGGAAGAACAGCCTCGCGAGGGTCTGTTCTTGTGGTGGTGTTGTCCCTTTGGAGGGGCTGATTCTAGATGCCTATCCTATCTTCAGATTCCTATGCCGATACCTCTACCCTGTGGGTGGCTAGTCCTATTTATAGGCAAAGGCCCTGGGCCTCTTCCCAAATATTGAGCAGGGAAGGGCGCCAACAATTGGCCATTTTGAAGGGGAACATCTAGTACTCTTATCCTGACTAAAGTTGGTCCTCGCCTGCCAAAGGCTCTGGTGGTGATGCCGGCTTGGGCTCCATAGTGACCTCCATCATGCCGTTGGACTGGTCTTCGTCTTGTTGCACCGAAATGGATGCCTTTGCTTGATGCTCTCGCCTGCACTTGCTCCCCTTGCACCAAAGAGGAAAGAAGGACACTGTGCGGGCTGGCGCCCGGCTGGCGCCCTTGGTCGTCATGGCTTGCTTCATGGGCACCTCGCGAGGTACCCCGCCTTGAACTCTCTGCCTCCTCGTGAGCCAGCCTGATGAGGCCGTGCCTGAGGAAGCTCCTTGTCGTCCGCCCCGCGATGCTTTCCCCTCGCGAGGTCCTGAGCTTGTGTTGGTGAAGATGGGCCGTGCTGGCCCCCCTTTTGAGCCACGCCACAGGCTGCAGGTAGGCAAGTCTGGGGACCCCCGTTCCCAGAATGCCGACAGGGGGAAGGCCAAAACCAAGCTAGCAAAAACTAGGTGGGTGGCAGATGCTATATTGGATTGGCTGAGAGAAGAACCTGGATTTGGTCCAACAACACTCCATGGGAAGCTTTTTGAGAAGTACAAGATAGAAATTCCTTACATGAGAATTTTCAATGCTAGGGAAAAGGCTCTTGACAGAATTAATGGTCAATGGAATGACAATTTTCAGCTGCTTTACACTTTCAAAGTTGAAGTGGAGATGGCAAGTCCAGGGAGTGTTGTAGAGATTGACAAGCATACAGTTCCATTCAAAATAAAAGGGAAGTCATTTCAGAAGGAGTGCTTCAGAAGGGCTTTTGTTTGTTTCAAGGCTTGCTGGCAGGGGTTTCTAGATGGTTGCAAGCCCTATTTGGCTGTAGATGCTACACATTTGACTGGAAGATGGAGAGGACAACTAGTAGCAGCTTCTGCAGTTGATGGACACAACTGGCTATTCCCAGTTGCATTTGGTGTGGTGGAGGCAGGGTCTGAGGAAAGTTGGGTCTGGTTTCTGCAACAGTTGCGCAACATTATAGGCACACCCCCAGGTTTAGCTATACACACAGATGCTTGCAAGGGTTTAGAGAGTGCAGTGGAAATTGTATTCCCTGGAGTGGAGCATAGGGAATGTATGCGACACCTACTGCATAATTTCAAAAAGAAGTTTAAAGTTTATGATGATAACTTATGGCCAGCATCATACACATGCAGCAAAAGGAAGCATGAACACCATTTGAGAGTGTTTTATGCTCAAAATCCTCTTGGGAAGGAGTACATGGATGCACATCATGGCAAGGTGTGGTCAAGCAGCAAATTCAACGAAATCTACAAAGTAGATTATGTGACCAGTAACCTTGCAGAATGCTTCAATTCAAAGTTCAAGTCAGTGAAAGGGCTCTTGTTGTGGCAAGCATTTGACAAGATGAGGCAAATGATCATGATAAAGATGGCTCTTCACAAAAGAATTGCAGAAACACAATATGTTGGTCATCAAATGCTCCCATCACTGATTAAGGCATTGCACTTGAAGGCAAGAGGACTGAAGATGAAATGTATTCGATCTGGTACATATGAGGGAGAGGTTACCTATACTAACACTAAAAATAGGGTATGGAGGTATCATGTGAACCTAAGTACTAGAGAATGTACTTGTAGGCAATGGCAGATCCGTGGGATGCCATGCATACATGCCCTACATCTGATGACCGTTATCGGGGGTGCAGATGGTGAAGTTGATCAATATTGCTCTGAGTATTTCTCTGTTGCCAAATTTATGGCTGCTTATGCTGACAATGTGCCTGCACTATTGAAGAAAGATCAATGGAACATAGTAGATCCAGGGTTCAAACTCCACGCTCCTGTCATTACTAGACCACCAGGAAGACCAAGGAACCAAAGGATTAGAGCAGGTGAGGAGGGTCGTCTACCAAATAAGCGTGCTTGCAAAAAATGTGGAGTTCTGGGGCATATTGCTAGACTTTGTACCAATGCAGTGGATGCATCATTTGGAGAGGAGGAAAGATGGACAGCAGCCAATGCTGAGGAGAATGCAGCAGCAATGGAGACTGAAGATGCAGTGGAGAATGCAGCAGCAAATGAAGCAGTGGAGAATGCAACAGCTAATGAAGCATCTTGGTATGTGTTTGCACCCTTTGTAGAATGCAACTACCCTTTTGTTTGCATTTGTTCACTTTTTTGCCTATGGCTTATAATTTTCTTTACCAGCTCTAGGGATAAAAGGCCAAGAGATGAAGAAGCAGAAGATTTTGAAACCATGGCCTTTGATGGTTTTGAATCTATAAGAGAGGAAGAGGAGGGCGTAATTTTTCCAATTGTGCCTTTAAAGATTATTGAACCCATAGATGACCGTCAAATGGTCGTCAAGTGCTCGGCGAGTGCAACTACTCCATCAGCACCTCCATGAGGAAAACCCCAAGTAAAGCCCAAGATCAAAAGGAACAAGAGTCTGAAAGAAAAGAGCATCTCAACTAGGGAAACCAGGAGCAAGACGGTGAAGCCAGCTGCAAACACAAGGAGCAAGTCGAAAATTTGAATTAAGTTGTTGGGAAATGTTTGTGTTGTCAATTTGAGGGCGAGTGGATCGCTTAAAACTTGGTAGATTTGTATTAAGATGTTGGCATCTTAAAACTTGGTAGATTTGAGCTACTGTGAAAACATATCAGTTGTAATAATGTTGCTTCTACTTTGGTTTCTTATTTGAGTCAGAATTCAAATTTCCATCAAAATTTGAATTGAAATCAAAATTTGAATTTGGGCCAAAATTTGGATTCAAGTAAAAGTTGAAGTTGAACATTAGAGGTCCATTGCTCTGTGCGGTGTATTTGACCGAGCATTTGAAGTCCAATATTCGTAGGTGAACAGTCCGAATGAGAAATGTGCTAGAAACGAGCTCGAAAGCTAGGGTAAACAGCCCTATTTGAAATCAAGTTTTTTTTGACATTGCCTAAATGAGGCATATATATTTTTATTAACACTTGTTCCATATATATAGGGTAAAAACGAAGTCTCAATATTTATTGATTAATATTCATATTACTACATTTTTTTGAAAAAATATGATTTTATTTCAAAATCGTCAAATAACAGGTTTTAGATATGAAAATGAAAAAGTAAGTTCAGATCCTTCTTACTCACTCCAAAATGAAGCTATGGAGATTTTTCTGATTTTTTTAATTATTTTGAAAAAAAATTCAAACCCTAAACCCTCTCTCCCTATTCTATGAACTCTGAAAATGTTCATAGGTGATAGCTCATTTGTGTTAAGACTTTTTTCATGAAAATGACCTACACCAAGTTTATCTTATTTTTTCTCATAACCTTGTCACATATGACGGCTATGTGCGCAAGAATTACAACATTTTGATTTTTTTTGGAATTTTCTAAAAACATTTGAACTTGATTTCGACAAATCAGTTCAAAAATGATTTTTCAAAAAAACGCCCCTATACCGAGTTTATATTTTTTTTATGGTAATTAGGTCTCATAAACGGATGAACTATGTCTGTTGTATATTTTTGTGATTTTTTCTAATTTAGTTATGGCCATTTGAAATCTGGTCAAAGCCTAATAACCTCGTTGACTCGCTCATAACCCCGCAGAAATGCTCCAAACCCTAGCGTCGAACGTGCGCCGTCGGATCCTACCAAGCGCCAAACACCACCCATCAGATGTGGGGCAGGCATGTGCGATCCGCGTGATGCATCCTGATTGGCTACTGCACTGTCCTTCTCAGGTTTTTTACGATCTGCCCCACTTTACATATGCAATTGTATTTTTCGCACATAACTACCACATGTCAGTGTTAAGAGTTGGTTCAAATATTCAAACTGCAAAATACAATGTGGCAAATCGTCAATATAGCTTCCCCTTCTCCTCTTCTCCATCTGACAGACAAAGGCATCGAGCAGATCGAGCAATTCCTCTATTTCTTTCCCCATATTCTCATTCTTCTTCCTCTCGAGCAATTCCTCTGTTTCTTCCTCTCAGGCGATATGTCAATCTCCTCGTCAGCCCCCTGTTCCACGTGGCCGGTGTATGGTCCAGTGCCGATGACTCGATGCACTGACTGCCCATGAACTGCGCCACTGAAGCGGTTGACTTCGAAGGAGGAGAAGAATGGGAACTTTGGGCGCGAGTTCGTCAAATGCGAGAGCAAGTCGGAGGGGCAGGTTAGATCTGAGTTTTCCTCGCATCCTTTATCTCTAATTTCTCAAAAAATCAGTCAGATTTGGATTTAGGTTACATGATTTCATTTTCAGATCGTGAAGAAATGCCACCATTTCGAGTGGATGGATGATTACATCCAGAGGCTTCAAGGGTCGGGCTTGCTAGATTCGAGGGGGTATGCAATCCGCGAGTCCAATCTGCCCCATGACAGTGTCGCTCCGGCAGCAGCAGCGCGTCCGGTAGATGTCGAACTGAAGACGGAATTGAAGAAGATGAACAAGAACTTCAAGGACCTTATTGAGTTGAAGAAGCAATCCAATCTGATAGCTTTAGGAATACTTGCTCTAGGAATTTTTTACCTGATGGCCATCTCTCGTTAGAGATGTTTGTCTACTGTTGTTGCCACTATTTAGCAATCCAAGTCTGTTTATCTCAAATGCAACTCTGTTTAGTGCAACTGTCGATCTCTGAATTTATGCAGTTTACTGTTAAGTTTCGACACTTTCAGTTTCGGCAGAAAACCACTACCAGTTCAGTGATAGGATTATTTTGTTAGCTAATAACCTCGAGTGTTGGATCATACACTAGCTCGTCAGATGACAGTAAGTAGTACTTGAGCAGCACAAGGGATATGCATCAAGTTCATCTCTTCTCTCTCGCACTTGCCAAACTTTTGTCCTCGAGTTCGTCAGTTCTGCTAAAAAACCTAGTTCGCGGGCCCAAAGAGAAAGCCCAGAAACAAGCGATGTTTCTTTTTTTGTTTAGCAAGGATTGCTTTGTTCTTTTTTGTTTCTAATTGCTTTTTTCATTAATTTGATTGCCCAATCTCTTCTATCTCATTGAGGATTTTTTTTTGGCTTTCCTTTATGGGTCCCTTCATTTTTTAGTGCAAACCGCAGTATTATTATGCCTAGCGAACCAATACTTCATGATTAGAAAAATAGGTCTAACCCTATTTTTTATATACTTCAAACATAGTGTAGTTAAAACTACACTTTTGACTAAAGCCAAATATCTCAAAGTATTTGATACTTCAATATTTCTGAAAACCAAAGTATTCTTTGAAGGGAGCCGTTCTTTGAATACCTAAAAAATACAGAGCTCTCAAACCAAAGCCGTGTATAAATGTACAATATGTTCTTATTTTTAGAAGGCATCTATAAACACATCATTTTTAGTCTGTTTGGTTAATTTTTCCCACGCCAATTAGCCGTGTCTAAACTTGGGACAAACAAAATACAAACATAACAAAGCATTAATATAACACACATAACTTAACTTAGATAGGGTTGCTAGGGCAACATAAGTTCTTACATAGACACCGATAGATAATCCCTAATAATTAACCTTACATAGATAGGGTAGCTAGCTCGGGCAACACACACACCAAACTCACAATACATAGTGGATAGATAGGGTAGCTAGGGCAACACCGCCATGTCTTCACCGTCGTCTTCACCTTAACCGCCGGATTCACCATCTTCTTCATCGACGGCTTCTGTACTCCTCCTCCTCAAGGCCGTTGTCGCCGATGTAGTACGGGAGGCTGTGCATGCGGTTGCGAGCGGGGAAGACGCTCTCGAAGTCGGTGAAGATGTTATGGGTCGTGAATGCAATGAACTTGCACCCACACCAATACACCTTGCCGAGCAGGTAGTAGGCATCAAACTTGTTGGTGAAGTGGACGACGAGCCCTACCAGTGGAGAGTTCGCGTGGGGACGCTGCTCCACGAGGTTGAACATGGGCGGTGAGCCCGCCGGGAGGTGGTGGAAGCCCGCACGGAGGAACCCCCGTGCAAGCTCAGTGCTTCCCCTCCAGCAGGAGAACGCCCACACGTGGAGAGATTCCTCGACGACGATGTTGGCGGGGTACCGCCGTTCCGGCACGGTGGGTGGCGCTTGGAACGCCGGCCCGTTGTACTGCATCTTGCTCGCTTCGCTGAGTGGAACGGCTTTGGCTTTTGGGGGAAGAAGAGAAGTTGGAGGCGCAGATGGATCTATAGAAGAAGAGGCAATGAAGGGTAGTTTAAATAGCCGAGGGAGACGCAGCGGGTACACGCACAACCGGCATAGATCGTGACTCAGTGCATGTGTGAACCGATGCGATCATCAATTTGTGAATGTGAATCGATGCGAGCATGCTTTGCGTGCTCTGCGTTGGCGGCTGCCTGCCTCCCCCTTCAGCGTGCTCTGCGTTGGCGGCTGCCTACCTCCCATTCACGAGCGTGCGTGCAGCCTGCGGCGTGAACCGACGCCTCGACATATGGACGCGACCGTGCGTGCAGCCTGCCCCTTCTGCCACTGGCACGTATGCCTGTGACGCGTGAAACAACATTGCAGAGCGACTGAATCCACCGGCAACCATGCGGCACAGATCGATGCGTGTGTGTCGGCGTGCATGCATGCGATTAGGTCTAGGTCACTAGATGCGTGCGTGGCAGTGTTCGCATGCATAGCAGGCTACATCGATGCCAAAGCCGGGCATGCATAATAGGCTGCATCCATCCACAACAGGCTTTTTTAATTGGGCTCCCTTTTTAATTTATTACCAACAAACTAACGGGCCCGTCCTATGAACACAAACACGGCCCAAACAGCGAAGCCACAACCACAGTCAACAGAGTCCAACGTGGCCCCACAAGTCAGTTAACGGCGAAGACGGCAAACGTCTGTTATGAACATTTGTGAGAGTTTCAGTTAAGGGAATGGGGAAAAGTGAGCAAAAGTTTGAAGCGTGGGGAAAACTGAGCACAACTAAGGAATTGGGGGCACAGATGGAATAAGCCCTTGATATTTTTGAGTGGGACACCCTTTGCTGCGAGCAGCATCGATCGTTTTTTCGTATTCCTGTGTTCAGTTTTAGAAGTAAATAGTTACTGTGCTGAGATATTCCTATGTTAAGAGTTTGTTCTGAATTGTCTATGTAATGCCAGGCCTTGTGTTTGATTGCAAAGTTGAGCTTGGAATGTTGTGGCATGCGACATCACGAGCTGTTCACCGTGCCTCCTGATAATAATGCTTATTGTTTTGCATGTCGATCTAATGCCAGTGATTTGCTTATTAAGAAGATCATCCTCTTCTGTTGTTTCCATGCTTAAGAAGTTCATTGTCTTATGTTTCATTCATAGCCTATACGACAAGTCGGGTAGGTTAGACGTGAAGGGTGCGTTTGGATACAAAGTATTTTTGCAGTTCTTTGAGGAATACCATGGTTTTTGGAAAAACCTTGGTATTGAATACTTTGCGGTGTTTGGATGAAAAAAATACTGTAGTTTAAGATACCGTGGTATCTGTCATATCATAGTTTTTTTTGCAGTATCCAAAAAAGAGGTCGCGACCTCATTTTCTTAAACTGAACTTAAGAGAGCGCCTCCGAGTCCTCTGTCTATTATCTGTTAAATGATCGGAATTGTTGGAGTGCTCCTGATTAGTAGGTGTTTCAGGTTAGGTGGTTCCACAAGGTGCATCATATATATTAGTTTTTCTATTCTAAGGACAACATCATCTGTTGGGACGACGGCACAAGTTACTTTCTACGGACTATCTCGCATGCTTCTATCGACTCGCTGGCCGCCGATTACTTTCCGGCAAGTAGCGCTCATCTGAAAGGAAGCTCGCCCATTGATTAGATCAAGTTGTTCATGCATTGGGCGACCGGTGTTAACACACATCGACTCAGCTACACTAAAGGAGCTAAGTGCAGCTCATCAAAACTGCAACGCCAAACGAGTCAGTGGTTTTGTCAATACTAAGAAAAACTGTGTTTTGTAGAAACCAAAGTATTAATCATCCAAGCATTGAAATACCAAGGTTTTAGAATACTTTGGTTTTTAAAAAACTCTGCTGCCAAACTAGGCCGAAACCATATGATCTTCCGACCAACTCATCATCTTAGGCCGTGGTTGGATCGTCGTTTTCCAACCAAAACCTCTTGTAAGACTGACGCTTGTGAATACAAGCATATGGTCTCGGGCGAAGCGCTTGGTTGGTCGATTTTGACTAGTACTAAAATATACACTGGCCTCTCAAATTACACGCGTAACCCGCCGGTTTTACTTACACACCTCGAGCCCTCAGTTTCATTACGCCTATATTTTACGCATTGTTTCTGATGACGAGTAAATTACACTTGTATCCTAATACATGTGTGAAATAAACCAGAGCTCCCAAGCGCGGCCTTACCATTTCATGCCGTCTCAGTCTCTCAAAGGTGCTCATAGGTGTCTGATGATCCTGGCTTCCTGAATGAGCAGCGGGTGCTATATCAGACCATCCGTAAGGGCCCACGAGGCCCTCTCCGTCGTCCTCCGAGTTGTTGCGCTCGCCGTGGCGCCTAGCATTGTTAACATGGTCAACGAACATGAGGATTCAGGAGATGACTTTATTTTGATTGGATGACAGTAGAGGCCCAGTAGGGCCATTGTCGTACGTACGCAAGTGCCTCCTTATTATGTACAACTATTTTTTTTTTGCTTCCTCCTGGTTTCCTGACATCACAGTCCCACACCATTGTCAACTTATGTAGTCAATATAAACGAGAGAATTGCACAAGGTGCGGCCGACAGCTGGGACCAAGCAGCTCGAGCAGTATTTGTGTTTTTGAGGCGTGAGCACTGCAAAGTTTTTCTTGGCGATGTTTTCGTTGTTGTTCAGAGGAGAGTAGGGTATTAACTGGGCGAGTTGTGGCCCATCTAGCCCAGGCCAGATATCCAACCCAGATATTAATATTTTCAAGATGGAAATGGCTAGCCCAGCTATACTTTTTTTGAGGAATACCCAGGCAAGGTCAACTTGTTATTCTCCGCCCCACTGGGCTGCAAATTTTATGCATTAGGCTTAACAGGAAAATGGGCTTTAAAAAATAATAAATGGGATGTAATTATAAAAATTGGGCAGTAACTATAAAAAAAATGCACCAAACACGAAATTAGTTTGTAAAATATTATTTATGGTTTGAAAATCTTAATTTTTAATTGTTGCGCGCGCAATGTTTCGTTGGATTTTTACGTAATACAAATTATATTTAATCTGACTAGAAATTTCAGGATAAAAATATTTTGGATCCCATCAAAATGTGGGAAAATTTTATTGAATTCTATCTTGAACGGTAGGTTGAAATTATTAATCGTTGTCCTAGCGAGAAAATGGGCTATACTTTTAACAAACTGTAAATGGGTTGTAGTTAATTCCATTAGAATTCAAAAATGGGTTGTACATTCTTACAAATCGCAAATGGGCTATAAGTTCTATGCCACACACTTGCGGGCCTACTAAGTTGACGCGTCGCCTAAAAAAAGGTTGACGCGTATGCAAGGCTTTGTCAAGTTATTATAGTCAACACACGGTTCTAGCAGCAGTGGCCGTTGGATGTCTATCCAACGGATGTCGTGCTTCTTCTTCAATCTCGGATATACTAGCTTCGGCCGCCCAAAAAATGATTCCTCCCCCTGACATCTGGGGCGCACCATTTCCAAGGCTGACCTGTGGGCCTACTAATTTGACGCGTACCAAGGGATTTCTCAACTTAGTCAATATAAACGATTCTAGCTGCAGTGACCGTACGATGTCCATCCAACGGCTGTAGTGCTTCTTCACCCTCTAGTCTTCTTGCTCCAGCCACCCAAAGCAGGGCCGGTCGTGCCGCGTTTTCCTGCCTCTCGTGGCCGGCTATGATGCCGCGGAGGCCTCACCGCCCCCTACTACTCCCACTGCTGTCCCAGGGCATCCCTCTACTCACCCACACCCCCTGTTGTTCTGCGGTGACGGCAGCCTCATGCCGCAGCCGAACTAGTGAACCCTCGTACTCCTCTGCGCGTGGGCATCCACTGCCGCGTCTTTCCCGGCTCTGCATCTTCCCCTTCCTAGGCCTCGTTGTCCTCCACCACCTTGGTGCTCTCGGCGCGGCGTGGTCAATATGGTCAACGACCGACTTCCATCAGAAGAGTACTGTACGTGGAGAGGCTGACAGCTGGGTCCACGACCACAGCCCAGTTTTTTTGTGATTTGTCAAGTAAGTCGCTTTGTCAGGCCTGTTGGGCTACAAATCTTTCAAGGCGAGGAGACCTTCATTCGGCTGGCCGAGAAAATGGCCTATCAGTAATGAGAAATGGGCTGTACATTTTTAAAACACATCAAACCGGCAATTAGTTTCAAAATTCTTTTTTTCATTTCGATATTTTAAATTGCATTGATTTTTATGCGTGGACAATTTGTTGGATTTTATATTGATATACATTTATTTTTAAAATCAGTTTGAATGTTACATGAAATTTCGGGATTAAAAACCGTTCGGACCGCACCAAAATATGCAAAATTTCGTATAATTTTTTAACCGTGGCCACAATATGGGCTGTAATGCTAACAAAAAGAATATGGGCTCCAAAGAAACCTTAAGAATTAGCAAATGGGTTGTAAATTATTAGAAATAATGGTAGATTGGATGTATGCTGTTTTACACAGATTTGAGGCTTTCCTAAAAAAAAGGTTAACGCACAAGCAGTGACTGTTGGATTTTCATCCAACGGCCGTCGTGCTTCTTCAATCTCTGCTCTCCCTGCTCCAGCCACTCAAACAAGCACCAGCGGAACTGCCTGCTCCCTCCTCCCCGTGGCCGGCTGTGCTGCCGCGCAGGCCTCACCGCCCCACCGTACTCCCATCGTTGGCCTAGCATCCCTCTACTCACCCACACCTACGGTTATTCTCCGGCGACGGTAGACGAACCAGTAAACCCTCGTACAGTCGTACTCCCCTCCGCGTGGCAAACAACTGCCGAGTCTTCCCTGCCTCCATGTTGTTCCCTTCCTAGGCCTCGCCGTCGTCCACCGCCCTGGTGCTCTCGGCACGGCCTAGTCAACGTGGTCAACGACCGACATGCATCTGAAGTGGACTATACGTGGAGAGGCTGACAGCTGGGTCCATGGCCGCAGCAAGGAAGTGCCTCCTTATTACGCGCAAAATAATTATTCCTCTACCTGACAACAGGGACCCACCGGACGGGCCACCATATTTTGCGAAAAAAACGTTTCCTCCTGACTGCTGGGACCCACTAGCTACATCTTCGCACGCAAGGAAGTGCATCCGGGCAAAAAAATGATTCGCCCCCTCACTGCTGGGACCCACTAGCTACATCTTCGCACGCAAGGAAGTGCGTCTGGAAAAAAAATGATTCACCCCCCTGACTGCTGGGACCCATCAGCTACATCTTCGCACGCAAGGAAGTGCCTGACAGTCGGGACCCACCTGGTCGAAGCGTACGTAGTGTTGTCATTCTGGTCGCCAACATGTACGTACATACTGGTGGATGTAGAGGCGCGCACGTGTCGTAGTAGAGGCGCGCACGTAGCATGTACACGTACATACAACGGCCAGGGTGCAAGAAAGAAAATACGGACACGTATGTGTACATATGGGCGGGGTCTTGAACGCCTAATCGCGCATACATACGTACGGCCAGGGCTCGTGTACATGGCTGGGTCGGACCGGAGAAACAGCGTCGTCGTCGTGTTCATGGGGAGGCAACCGGCTGGGTCGGAACGGAATGCGTGGTCGTGTTCATCGGGAGGGCTTGGACGGAACAGGCGATGGAAACGAGGCATGGTGTACCGCAGAACGGAGGAAACGGCCTTGTATTCGACCAGCCATGTTCGAAATGGGATCCTGTTGATCGGAAGGGGTGTGGAGTACCGCAAAATGGAGGAAACAAACCTCCTACGGTTGAAACGGGGGTCCTGTTGATCGGGAGGGGTGTGGTGTACCGCAAAACGGAGGAAACGGACCTCCTACGGTCGAAATGGGGGTCCTGTTGATCGGGAGGGGTGTGGCATACCGCAAAACAGACGAAACGGACTTGTGTTGGAGCGCTACGGTCGAAACGGGGGTCCTGTTCATCGGGAGGGGTGTGGCATACCGCAAAACGGGACTCCACGAGATACTGTTCATCTCCATCGTCGACCTCCTCTAGCCTCCACGGGCTACTGTTCATCCACCGTCGACCTCCTCCAGCCTCCACTTGCGACTGTTCATCCACGGGCTCCTGTTCATCCAGCCTCCACCGCGCGCTACTCCACCGGCTACTGTTCAACCACCCCTCTCCACGGGCTCCTGTTCAACCACCCTCCACGGGCTACTGTTCATCTACCCCTCCATCGTCTACTATTCATCCAGCCCTCCACGGGGTCGTCCTTCTCATCCAGCCCTCCACGGGGTCCTGTTCATCCAGCCCCAACCGGCTCGATCGATCGGGTCCTGTTCATCCAGAGGCAACGCCACGGGTCCTGTTCATCCACTCCCACCGCTCACTGTTCATCCAAACCCCCCACAATGCTCACTGTTCATCTAGAGAGGCAGCATCGATCGGCTTCAGTTAGCAGCAGTAGCGAAGGAATCGCTCGATCGGGTTCAGTTAGCAGCCATCGATCGATCGCTCGGGTTCAGTAACGCGTAGCCTGCAGTGTAATTGCTCGGGTTCAGTTAGATTCCAACGCCTCACTCGGGTTCAGTTAGAGCCAACGCCTCGCACACACGCGCGTACGTGTATGAGAGAAACGCGCATCGCTCGGCCCACGACCACCCACCGTAACCGGGAACTCCCCGAAATTTTCCTCGCCCTCGCTTCTACCACAGTTTTTTCCGTCATGGACGGCCCAAAGAATGTCATGCAGCTGCGTCTCTGGCCCGCCTAGGACGAAAAGCCCATTTTCTGTCATGATTTTTTGTCATAGAAGTAGGAGCCCACCACATCTATGATGATACCGGGTTTTGTCACAATTATCGTCTGAAAGAACATCCGGTGCCCCCATGTTTGGTTTTGGTAATTGATGACAATCTCTATGGACTAATGGTTGTCTTGAGTTATATTCCAAGGATTGCGTTGACCAAGGTACTATTAAGGAATTATCCAAAGATGGGTCATTTGCGTGTTGAGCTTATTGCCAGCATGTCTTGAAGAAGAATATTGTGTGATCATTCATGTTTACCTTCAAGACATCATCCAAATGAAGAGAGTTGGAAAGATTCAAGGTTGATCAAGACTAAGTCAAGAGTGAATCAAGTTGATCAACTCATAAAGCGTAGAAGAGGTACCGAAAGGGATCAAGCGATCCCATGGTATGGTAAGCATCGTCAATTACGCTTTGTGCACTAACCCATGATCTTCGTGAGAGTTCTTTGTGGGGTTAGGTTGTGGTGTGCAAGTTCAAGTGAAGCATCACGAAAAGATCAAATGCTTGAAGCTTGCCGTCCATTGTGATGACAATGGACTTGTGAAGATCTGCGGAAGAGTGTCTCACCCATAGTGCAGTATGGGGTAGCAATCAACTAGTCTTCATCGAGCCAACGCAATCAAGAAAGGTGGTCCAACTTGAGGGAGTCAAGATCGTCATCATCTAGCTCAAGTGGACCATGTGCAAGGCAAAGGTTTTCCCTTGATAGATTTTTTATTTTACCGGTCTCATGGTGGTAGTTGGGAGACCGGGTTATAGGATAGTTTGTCGTACTATCAAGGGGGGCTCTCAAGTTGGTAGCTTGATTGTATCATTAGTAGAGAGCACAAACCATTGAATCCTTGCATCTTGTTTCTTGGTTCTTGTTTGGTTCTCTTTGTGAGTCTTAGAGCTTATGGTCATCTTGATGACAAGCTTGAGTTCATCGAAAATGGAGTTTGCATGCGTCTTCTATGATGTTTTCGGTGTTGGAGGTTTACCGGTCTTATCCGAGGAAGGGTTCTCACCATTTTCTTATGGGCCTTTTCTAATTTGCTTATTATTGATATTTCTTTCAAGATTGTGTTAGCCCTTTTTGGTAGCTTTCCAACAAACTTGGTTTCATCGAATTCGGAGTCCGTTTGTAAAAGTTGTGGCGGTTTTGGTGTTCTGAAAAGGCTGCAGCGGTACTACCGCGAATTGGAGCAGATGAAATTTTTTACTACTGCTCCAGAGCTATACTACCGCGGCTCCTACAGCGGTAGTACCGCTCCGGACAAAAAACTTGTCCCAAGTCCTGTGGTGGTAGGCCCGGATGTAATTTTTTAGTACCGTTTGCAAGCAGTAGTACCGCTACCCTTACCAGTAGTACCGCTACCCCTAGCGGCAGTACCGTGAGGTCAAGCGGTACTACCGCTCCGACTGTTCTTCTGTCCTTTTTGCCTCCTCGCTGTTGTGTTTCGAAGGGGTAGTACCGCCCTAGCGGTAGTACCGCTCTGTGCGCGTTGTGAGCATAACGGTTGGATTCGGGAGCTCCTATAAAAGGGGATCTTCTTCCCCATTCAACCTTATCCTTTGAGCTCGTGTTCTTCGCCCATTGTTGACCTTCTCCGAGCTTGCTATCTCTCAATCCCTCCATGGATTCTTGCTAATTTTGGGGGGAAAAGAGAGAGGCGATCTAGATCCACATTTCCACCGATCACTTTCTCCTCTATGTGAGGGGAACCCCTTGGATCTAGATCTTGGAGTTCTTGGTGTTCTCCTTCTTGTTCTTCCTCTCATTTTCCTCCCTAGCATTAGTTGCTTCAGTGGGATTTGGGAGAGAAGGACTTGGGCACTCCGTGTGCCCTTGCCATTGCATTTGGTGCATCGGTTTGAGTTCTCCACCGTGATACGTGGAAGTTTCAGGTTGAGAAGCTTATTACTCGTGGGTGCTTGGTGCCCTTGAGCTTGTTCCTCTTGGGTGCTTTGGCACCCTAGACGGTTGGTGGTTCTTGGAGCTCAATCATTGTGGTGTAAAGCTCTGGGCAAGCGTCGGGGTCTCCAATTAGGTTGTGGAGATCGCCCCGGGCAATTTGACGGGTACGGGTGACCGCCCCCAAGGGTTGCCAAAGTGTACAGGTTCGGTGACCGCCCCCAAGGGTTGCCATTTGTACGGGTTCGGTGACCGCCCTCAAGGGTCCCTTAGTGGAATAACGGCATCTTGCATTGTGCAAGGGCGTGAGGAGATTACGGTGGCCCTAGTGGCTTCTTGGGGAGCATTGTGCCTCCACACCGCTCCAAACGGAGATTAGCATCCGCAAGGGTGTGAACTTCGGGATACATCGTCGTCTCTGCGTACCTCGGTTATCTCTTACCCGAGCCCTTTACTTATGCACTTTACTTTGTGATAGCCATATTGTTTCTTGCCATATATCTTGCTATCACTTAGTTGTTTATATTGCTTAGCATAAGTTGTTGGTGCACATAGGTGATCCTAGTTGTTGTAGGTTTTGTGCTTGACAAATTAACCGCTAGGTTTATTCCGCATTTGTTCAAGCCTAAACAGTAATTATTTTAAAAGTGCCTATTCACCCCACCCCCCCACCCCACTAGGCGACATCCACGATCTTTTAATTGGTATCAGAGCCTCGTCTCTATTTATTAGGCTTTACCGCCTAGAGAGTAAAGATGTCGACTAGGGGATTAGGATTATCTGACACTCTTAGTTTCGATGGCACAAATTTTGATGTTTGGGTAATTCGCATGCTTAATCTTTTTAGGGTCATGGACCCAAATTTAGAGAGAATTGTAGATATGGGTTTTTCTCCTCCAAAGGATCCCCAAAGATTATCTTTAGAGGATGAGAAAAACTCTTATCTCAATGCTCAAGCTTATAATGTGCTTTTTGATGCTTCGAGCAATGTAGTTATATTTCAACTCATGCCGTTCCGGGATGGTCATGAGTTGTGGGCGAAGCTTCAAGATAAATATGGTGTGTCCAAGATTTGTGGGGATGATTGTTCTCCCTCCTCCTCAAGCCGTATAGTCTTCTCAACTTCTTCTACTTCACCTACATGTGGTTTGTCACAAGGTAATGATATGGTGAGTAGTGTTGGTCATTGCAATGGTGATAGTATGCTTATTGTGGATGATCCTTCATCACTATATTATTGCAATGCTCCTTCTTTGGGCTTTAACACTTCGAGCACTCCAAATGTTTCACATTCTTGTGTTGATAGTCCTTGCATATCATGTAGAAATTGATTGACTAAATCTCATGATGATAGGCTTGCTATGTCTTGTTGCCATGATAAAAATGCATCTATTTCCTCGAATTATTGTGCTAACAATGTAGAGGAAATCGAACACTCCATGGAACAAGATGTGGTGTTTAATGGTGCCTCAAGGGATCCTACATCATCATCTATTGCTTTTTGCCTTATGGCTAAGGCATCAAAGGTATCTCCTACTTTGTACCCCAATATGTCTCTTGATGATGATGTTGATGCTAATGATGATGAGGATAATGATGAAGAGAATGATAATGTTGCCTCCTTAAAAACTAAGGGGGGAATGATTTTTAAAGCTCTTTGTCGGTGTCAAAACTGGCGGATCTCGGATAGGGGGTCCCGAACTGTGCGTCTAGGCGGATGGTAACAGGAGACAAGGGACACGATGTTTTTTCCCAGGTTCGAGCCCTCTCGATGGAGGTAAAACCCTACTCTTGCTTGATTAATATTGATGATATGGGTAGTACAAGAGTAGATCTACCACGAGATCGGAGTGGCTAAACCCTAGAAGCTAGCCTATGGTATGATTGTTGTTCATCCTACGGACTAAAACTCTCCGGTTTATATAGACATCGGAGAGGGCTAGGGTTACACAGAGTTGGTTACAATGGGAGGAGATCTTCATATCGTATCGCCAAGCTTGCCTTCCACACCAAGGAAAGTCCCATCCGGACACGGGACGGAGTCTTCAATCTTGTATCTTCATAGTCCGGGAGTCCGGCCAAAGATCTTAGTCCGGCCATCCGGACACCCCCTAATCCAGGACTCCCTCAGTAGCCCCCGAACCAGGCTTCAATGACGACGAGTCCGGCGCGCAAGTTGTCTTCGGCATTGCAAGGCGGGTTGTCCTGCAAATTCTCTGTATCCATCAAATAGTGTCTGGCTTCTAGTGTGTGCTGTCCTCCTCGGCTTTTGTGCCCCATAATGACCATCTTCCACGCGTCAAACGAATGCGAAAAGCCAGGGGGTTTTCTTTTCACTTACCCCCCTGGTTGCGTTAATGAGCCGCCCATAAAAGAGACGGGGATTTAGATCCAATTCGCACCATCTTCCCTCCGCGAGTCTTCATCAGAGCGCCTCTGACAGAGATCCATTCCAACATGGCCAGTCGATGCCGCTCCTCCTCTCGCCCCTCCAGCCCTCGGCCCGGAGATTGGGGGCGGTGCTCTGTCCCACATAGCAAGTTAGTAGTGCTTCAGTCCAAGGGGCTTCTCCCCCCAGCATATATGGTCCCTGTTCGAGCCGGGATTGCTGCCTATAGTGGCGGAGAGCAGGCGGAGAGCGTTCCCAATCCCTCTCAAGGAGAGCGGGTATGCCTAGTCCCTTATTTGATGAGAGGACTAGGATTTCCAATTCATCCGTTTCTCCAAGGGTTGCTAGAGTTCTACGGCCTCCAGCTACATAACCTCACGCCCGCCTCCATTTTGCACATCACGGGCTTCGTGGCCCTCTGCGAGCTGTTCTTGGGTGTTGAGGCCCATTTCACGCTGTGGAAGAGGTTGTTTTGCCTTGTGCCCCGTTCTCAGGAGGGGTCTATTTATCAGGTGGGCGGAGCCGAACTATGGCGCATCGCCGGGACCGGATATCTATCCGGCACCCCAAAGAGGGCGTCCGAAGTCTGGCCCTCGGAGTGGTTTTATATAGATTACGTCCCCCTGCCGGACCTTGTACGGATCGGCCTCCCCGAGTTCAATAATGCCCCGTTGAAGAAGCGCCTGAGTTGGTGCCCACGGAACCCTCAGAGGGAAGCTGACAGGGACGTCCTGTACCTGATGAGCCGGATAAGGTTGTTGGCTCATTCCGGACTGACCATGATTAAGGTCATGGCCGTATGCATTACGCGAGGGGTGCAGCCGCTTCAATACAAAGGCCACCCCATGTGGGATTTCAACGTGGAGGAGGACGCTACCCGGTGCGGTCGCAAGGGGCCAGATTCGGCCGCCACTTTAACAAGAATCTTATCCGCTTTGTACAAGGGGAAGAGGAAGAATTCCTCCGTGTCAACCCAGAAGGCGGATTCTCTATGTACAATCCTCCTAGTTGGGTGAGCGGACACTTTCACTTGCCTATCCATTTGTGAAATTCCCGTAGTTGAGTACTTAGACTAGTAATGTTCAAACGCAGGAGCTGCGCCAGGCTGTGAAGGAAATAAACAGCCCTGCTCCACAACCCGAGGACCCGGAACGACCCCTCGATCCGGACTCCCAAGAAGATCCGGACTTATGCGTGGAGTTGATTGATGGAGTATTTCATCAATTGAGCAAGGATAACTCCTTAGTGGCCATCACGGTCGACTATCCCAGACTACTTCCAGCCTCCAAGGTAACTAAGACCGAAGTCCCAGTATTCTCATGTTTTATCTTGCATGTCGTGTACTAACAGCGTTTCGCAGGGTCAATCCTTGAGGCGGAAGGTCGAGCCCACGGTGGGCAGCCAACAAGGGCCGCTGAAGCCAGGAGGGCCAAAAAGAAGTGCGGACCGGATCGAGATTCCGGCGCAACAGTATGGCATGTGGATTTAATGCCTAGGGTTTATGCCCTTGAGTCTTACTAATGCTCATGATTTTCTTAGAAAGAAGAGAACCCGTCGGACTATGTATGCCGGTCAAGGTTCGAGGCCGGGTCCGGAAGCGGAGGCGGACACGGGACACGCCTCGGGCGCTCCTCCGACAGAGGGCGCCGACGGGCTATCTGCCACCAATTCAGAGGTGGAGAGTGAAGGAAATATGCCCTAGAGGCAATAATAAAGTTATTATTTATTTCCTCATATCATGATAAATGTTTATTATTCAAGCTAGAATTGTATTAACCGGAAACATGATACATGTGTGAATACATAGACAAACATATAGTCACTAGTATGCCTCTACTTGACTAGCTCATTAATCAAAGATGGTTATGTTTCCTAACCATAGACATGTGTTGTCATTTGATTAATGGGATCACATCATTAGAAGAATGATATGATTGACATGACCCATTCCGTTAGCCTAGCACTTGATCGTTTAGTATACTGCTATTGCTTTCTTCATGACTTATACATGTTCCTGTAACTATGAGAAATATGCAACTCCCGTTTACCGGAGGAACACTTTGGGTACTACCAAACGTCACAACGTAACTGGGTGATTATAAAGGAGTACTACAGGTGTCTCCGAAGGTACATGTTGAGTTGGCGTATTTCGAGATTAGGTTTTGTCACTCCGATTGTCGGAGAGGTATCTCTGGGCCCTCTCGGTAATGCACATCATTATAAGCCTTGCAAGCAATGTGACCAAATGAGTTGGTTACGGGATGATGCATTACGGAACGAGTAAAGAGACTTTCCGGTAACGAGATTGAACTAGGTATTGGATACCGACGATCAAATCACGGGCAAGTAACATACCGATGACAAAGGGAACAACGTATGTTGTTATGCGGTTTGATCGATAAAGATCTTCGTAGAATATGTAGGAGCCAATATGGGCATCCAGGTCCCGCTATTGGTTATTGACCAAGAATGGTTCTAGGTCATGTCTACATAGTTCTCGAACCCGTAGGGTCCGCACGCTTAACGTTACGATGACAGTTTTATTATGAGTTCAGAAGTTTTGATGTACCGAAGTTTGTTCGGAGTCCCGGATGTGATCACGGACATGACGAGGAGTCTCGAAATGGTCGAGACATAAATATTGATATATTGGAAGCCTATGTTTGGACATCGGAAAGGTTCCGGGTGAAATCGGGATTTTACCGGAACACCGGGGGGTTACCGGAACCCTCCCGGGGGTTAATGGGCCTTAGTGGGCCATGAGGGAGAAGAGGAGGGCCGGCCAGGGCAGGCCGCGTGCCCCCTCCCCCCTTTCCTCTTTCCCCTCCCCCCTTTCCTTCTCCACCAAGGCAAGAGGGGGGAGTCCTACTCCCGGTAGGAGTAGGACTCCTCCAGGCGCACCCCAAGGGGGCCGGCCGCACCTCCCCCTCCCTCCTTTATATACGGGGGCAAGGGGGCACCCCATAACACACAAGTTGATCTACGGATCGTTCCTTAGCCGTGTGCGGTGCCCCCCTCCACCATATTCCACCTCGGTCATATCGTCGCGGAGTTTAGGCGAAGCCCTGCGCCGGTAGAGCATCATCATCGTCACCACGCCATCGTGCTGACGGAACTCATCCCCGAAGCTTTGCTGGATCGGAGCCCGGGGATCGTCATCGAGCTGAACGTGTGCTGAACTCGGAGGTGCCGTACGTTCGGTGCTTGGATCGGTCGGATCGTGAAGACGTACGACTACATCAACCGCGTTGTCATAACGCTTCCGCTTACGGTCTACGAGGGTACGTGGACGGACACTCTCCCCTCTCGTTGCTATGCCATCACCATGATCTTGCGTGTATCTAGGATTTTTTTTGAAATTACTACGTTTCCCAACAGTGGCATCCGAGCCAGGTTTTATGCGTTGATGTTATATGCACGAGTAGAACACAAGTGAGTTGTGGGCGATATAAGTCATACTGCTTACCAGCATGTCATACTTTGGTTCAGCGGCATTGTGAGATGAAGCGGCCCGGACCCACATGACGCGTACGCTTACGCGAGACTGGTTTCACCGCTACGAGCACTCGTTGCTTAAAGGTGACTGGCGGGTGTCTGTCTCTCTCACTTTAGTTGAACCGAGTGTGGCTACGCCCGGTCCTTGCGAAGGTTAAAACAGCACCAACTTGACAAACTATCGTTGTGGTTTTGATGCGTAGGTAAGAACGGTTCTTGCTAAGCCCGTAGCAGCCACGTAAAAATTGCAACAACAAAGTAGAGGACGTCTAACTTGTTTTTGCAGGGCATGTTGTGATGTGATATGGTCAAGACGTGATGCTATATTTTATTGTATGAGATGATCATGTTTTGTAACCGAAGTTATCGGCAACTGGCAGGAGCCATATGGTTGTCGCTTTATTGTATGAAATGCAAACGCCCTGTAATTGATTTACTTTATCACTAAGCGGTAGCGATAGTTGTAGAAGCAATAGATGGCGTAACGACAATGATGCTACGATGGAGATCAAGGTGTCGCGCCGGTGACGATGGTGATCACGACGGTGCTTCGAAGATGGAGATCACAAGCACAAGATGATGATGGCCATATCATATCACTTATATTGATTGCATGTGATGTTTATCCTTTATGCATCTTATCTTGCTTTGATTGACGGTAGCATTTTAAGATGATCTCTCACTTAATAATCAAGAAGTGTTCTCCCTGAGTATGCACCGTTGCGAAAGTTCTTCGTGCTGAGACACCACATGATGATCGGGTGTGATAGGCTCTACGTTCAAATACAACGGGTGCAAAACAGTTGCACACGCGGAATACTCAGGTCATACTTGACGAGCCTAGCATATACAGATATGGCCTCGGAACACGGAGACCGAAAGGTCGAACGTGAATCATATAGTAGATATGATCAACATAGTGATGTTCACCATTGAAACTACTCCATCTCACGTGATGATCGGACATGGTTTAGTTGATTTCGATCACGTGATCACTTAGATGACTAGAGAGATGTCTGTCTAAGTGGGAGTTCTTAAGTAATATGATTAATTGAATTTAAATTTATCATGAACTTAGTACCTGATAGTATTTTTCTTGTCTATGTTTGTTTGTAGATAGATGGCTCGTGTTGTTGTTCCGTTAAATTTTAATGCGTTCCTTGAGAAAGCAAAGTTGAAAGATGATGGTAGCAATTACACGGACTGGGTCCGTAACCTGAGGATTATCCTCATTGCTGCACAGAAAAGTTACGTCCTGGAAGCACCGCTGGGTGCCAGGCCTGCTGCTGATGCAACTGACGACGTTAAGAACGTCTGGCAGAGCAAAGCTGATGACTACTCGATAGTTCAGTGTGCCATGCTTTACGGCTTAGAACCGGGTCTTCAACGACGTTTTGAACGTCATGGAGCATATGAGATGTTTCAGGAGTTGAAGTTAATATTTCAAGCAAATGCCCGGATTGAGAGATATGAAGTCTCCAATAAGTTCTATAGCTGCAAGATGGAGGAGAATAGTTCTGTCAGTGAACACATACTCAAAATGTCTGGGTATAATAATCACTTGATTCAACTGGGAGTTAATCTTCCTGATGATAGTGTCATTGATAGAATTCTCCAATCACTGCCACCAAGCTACAAGAGCTTCGTGATGAACTATAATATGCAAGGGATGAACAAAACTATTCCCGAGCTCTTCGCAATGCTAAAAGCTGCGGAGGTAGAAATCAAAAAGGAGCATCAAGTGTTGATGGTTAAAAAGACCACCAGTTTCAAGAAAAAGGGCAAAGGGAAGAAGAAGGGGAACTTTAAAAAGAACAGCAAGCAAGTTGCTGCTCAAGAGAAGAAACCCAAGTCTCGACCTAAGCCTGAAACTGAGTGCTTCTACTGCAAGCAGACTGGACACTAGAAGCGGAACTGCCCCAAGTATTTGGCGGATAAGAAGGATGGCAAAGTGAACAAAGGTATATGTGATATACATGTTATTGATGTGTACCTTACTAATGCTCGCAGTAGCACCTGGGTATTTGATACTGGTTCTGTTGCTAATATTTGCAACTCGAAATAGGGACTACGAATTAAGCGAAGATTGGCTAAGGACGAGGTGACGATGCGCGTGGGAAATGGTTCCAAAGTCGATATGATCACGGTCGGAACGCTACCTCTACATCTACCATCGGGATTAGTTTTAGACCTAAATAATTGTTATTTGGTGCCAGCGTTGAGCATGAACATTATATCTGGATCTTGTTTGATGCGAGACGGTTATTCATTTAAATCAGAGAATAATGGTTGTTCTATTTATGTGAGTAATATCTTTTATGGTCATGCACCCTTGAAGAGTGGTCTATTTTTATTGAATCTCGATAGTAGTGATACACATATTCATAGTGTTGAAACCAAAAGATGCAGAGTTGATAACGATAGTGCAACTTATTTGTGGCACTGTCGTTTAGGTCATATCGGTGTAAAGCGCATGAAGAAACTCCATACTGATGGGCTTTTGGAATCACTTGATTATGAATCACTTGGTACTTGCGAACCATGCCTCATGGGCAAGATGACTAAAACGCTGTTCTCCGGAACTATGGAGCGAGCAACTAATTTGTTGGAGATCATACATACTGATGTTTGTGGTCCAATGAATGTTGAGGCTCGCGGCGGGTATCGTTATTTTCTCACCTTCACAGATTATTTGAGCAGATATGGGTATATCTACTTAATGAAACACAAGTCTGAAACATTTGAAAAGTTCAAAGAATTTCAGAGTGAAGTGGAAAATCATCGTAACAAGAAAAGAAAGTTTCTACGATCTGATCGTGGAGGAGAATATTTGAGTTACGAGTTTGGTCTACACTTGAAACAATGCGGAATAGTTTTGGAACTCACGCCACCCGGAACACCACAACGAAATGGTGTGTCCGAACGTCGTAATCGTACTTTACTAGATATGGTGCGATCTATGATGTCTCTTACTGATTTACCGCTATCATTTTGGGGTTATGCTTTAGAGACGGCCGCATTCACGTTAAATAGGGCACCATCAAAATCCGTTGAGACAACACCTTATGAACTGTGGTTTGGCAAGAAACCAAAGTTGTCGTTTCTTAAAGTTTGGGGCTGCGATGCTTATGTGAAGAAACTTCAACCAGATAAGCTCGAACCCAAATCGGAGAAATGTGTCTTCATAGGATACCCAAAAGAGACTATTGGGTACACCTTCTATCACAGATCTGAGGGCAAGATTTTCGTTGCTAAAATCGGATCCTTTCTAGAGAAGGAGTTTCTCTCGAAAGAAGTGAGTGGGAGGAAAGTAGAACTTGATGAGATAACTGTATCTACTCCCTTGTTGGAAAGTAGTTCATCACAAGAACCGGCTCCTGTGACAACTACACCAACTAGTGAGGAAGCTGATGATATTGATCATGAAACTTCAGATCAAGTTTCTACTGAACCTCGTAGGTCTACCAGAGTAAGATCCGCACCAGAGTGGTACGGTGATCCTATTCTGGAAGTCATGTTACTTGACCATGATGAACCTACGAACTATGAGGAAGCGATGATGAGCCCAGATTCCGCAAAATGGCTAGAGGCCATGAAATCTGAGATGGGATCCATGTACGAAAACAAAGTATGGACTTTGGTTGACTTGCCCGATGATCGGCAAGCCATTGAGAATAAATGGATCTTTAAGAAGAAGACTGATGCTGATGGTAATATATTTGTCTATAAAGCTCGACTTGTTGCGAAAGGTTTTCGACAAGTTCAAGGGGTTGACTACGATGAGACTTTCTCACCCGTAGCGATGCTTAAGTCTGTCCAAATCATGTTAGCTATTGCTGCATTTCATGATTAAGAAATTTGGCAAATGGATGTAAAAACTGCATTCTTGAATGGATTTCTGGAAGAAGAGTTGTATATGATGCAACCAGAAGGTTTTGTTGATCCAAAAGGTGCTAACAAAGTGTGCAAGCTCCAGCGATCCATTTATGGACTGGTGCAAGCATCTCGGAGTTGGAATAAACGTTTTGATAGTGTGATCAAAGCATATGGTTTTATACAGACTTTTGGAGAAGCCTGTATTTACAAGAAAGTGAGTGGGAGCTCTGTAGCATTTCTGATTTTATATGTAGATGACATATTATTAATTGGAAATGATATAGAATTTCTGGATAGCATAAAGGGATACTTGAATAAAAGTTTTTCAATGAAAGACCTCGGTGAAGCTGCTTACATATTGGGCATCAAGATCTATAGAGATAGATCAAGACGCTTAATAGGACTTTCACAAAGCACATACCTTGACAAAATTTTGAAAAAGTTCAAAATGGATCAGGCAAAGAAAGGTTTCTTGCCTGTGCTACAAGAATTGAAGTTGAGTCAAACTCAATGCCCGACCACAGCAGAAGATAGAGAGAAAATGAAAGATGTTCCCTATGCTTCAGCCATAGGCTCTATCATGTATGCAATGCTGTGTACTAGACCTGACGTATGCTTAGCAATAAGCTTGGCAGGAAGGTACCAAAGTATCTAGGAGTGGATCACCGGACAGCGGTCAAGAACATCCTGAAATACTTGAAAAGGACTAAGGATATGTTTCTCGTATATGGAGGTGACAAAGAGCTAGTCGTAAATGGTTACGTTGATGCAAGCTTTGACACTAATCCGGACGATTCTAAATCGCAAACCGGATACGTGTTTTTATTAAACGGTGGAGCTGTAAGTTGGTGCAGTTCTAAACAAAGCGTCGTGGCGGGATCTACATGTGAAGCGGAGTACATAGCTGCTTCTGAAGCAGCAAATGAAGGAGTCTGGATGAAGGAGTTCATTACCGATCTAGGTGTCATACCTAGTGCATCGGGACCAATGAAGATCTTCTGTGACAATACTGGTGCAATTGCTTTGGCAAAGGAATCCAGATTTCACAAGAGGACCAAGCACATCAAGAGACGCTTCAATTCCATTCGAGACCAAGTCCAAGTGGGAGACATAGAGATTTGCAAAATACATATGGATCTGAATGTTGCAGACCCGTTGACTAAGCCTCTCTCACGAGCAAAACATGATCAACACCAATACTCCATGGGTGTTAGAATCATTACTATGTAATCTAGATTATTGACTCTAGTGCAAGTGGGAGACTGAAGGAAATATGCCCTAGAGGCAATAATAAAGTTATTATTTATTTCCTCATATCATGATAAATGTTTATTATTCATGCTAGAATTGTATTAACCGGAAACATGATACATGTGTGAATACATAGACAAACATATAGTCACTAGTATGCCTCTACTTGACTAGCTCATTAATCAAAGATGGTTATGTTTCCTAACCATAGACATGTGCTGTCATTTGATTAATGGGATCACATCATTAGAAGAATGATATGATTGACATGACCCATTCTGTTAGCCTAGCACTTGATCGTTTAGTATACTGCTATTGCTTTCTTCATGACTTATACATGTTCCTGTAACTATGAGAAATATGCAACTCCCGTTTACCGGAGGAACACTTTGGGTACTACCAAATGTCACAATGTAACTGGGTGATTATAAAGGAGTACTACAGGTGTCTCCGAAGGTACATGTTGAGTTGGCGTATTTCGAGATTAGGTTTTGTCACTCCGATTGTCGGAGAGGTATCTCTGGGCCCTCTCGGTAATGCACATCATTATAAGCCTTGCAAGCAATGTGACCAAATGAGTTGGCTACGGGATGATGCATTACTGAACGAGTAAAGAGACTTGCCGGTAACGAGATTGAACTAGGTATTGGATACCGACGATCAAATCTCGGGAAAGTAACATACCGATGACAAAGGGAACAACGTATGTTGTTATGCGGTTTGACCGATAAAGATCTTCGTAGAATATGTAGGAACCAATATGGGCATCCAGGTCCCGCTATTGGTTATTGACCGAGAATGGTTCTAGGTCATGTCTACATAGTTCTCGAACCCGTAGGGTCCGCACGCTTAACGTTACGATGACAATTTTATTATGAGTTCAGAAGTTTTGATGTACCGAAGTTTGTTCGGAGTCCCGGATGTGATCACGGACATGACGAGGAGTCTCGAAATGGTCGAGACATAAAGATTGATATATTGGAAGCCTATGTTTGGACATCGGAAAGGTTCCGGGTGAAATCGGGATTTTACCGGAACACCGGGGGGTTACCGGAACCCTCCCGGGGGTTAATGGGCCTTAGTGGGCCATGAGAGAGAAGAGGAGGGCCGGCCAGGGCAGGCCGCGTGCCCCCTCCCCCCTAGTCCGAATAGGACAAGGAAGGGGGGCGGCGCCCCCCTTTCCTCTTTCCCCTCCCCCCTTTCCTTCTCCACCAAGGCAAGAGGGGGGAGTCCTACTCCCGGTGGGAGTAGGACTCCTCCAGGCGCACCCCAAGGGGGCCGGCCGCACCTCCCCCTCCCTCCTTTATATACGGGGGCAAGGGGGCACCCCATAACACACAAGTTGATCTACGGATTGTTCCTTAGCCGTGTGCGGTGCCCCCCTCCACCATATTCCACCTCGGTCATATCGTCGCGGAGTTTAGGCGAAGCCCTGCGCCGGTAGAGCATCATCATCGTCACCATGCCGTCGTGCTGACGGAACTCATCCCCGAAGCTTTGCTGGATCGGAGCCCGGGGATCGTCATCGAGATGAACGTGTGCTGAACTCGGAGGTACCGTACGTTCGGTGCTTGGATCGGTCGGATCGTGAAGACGTACGACTACATCAACCGCGTTGTCATAACGCTTCCACTTACGGTCTACGAGGGTACGTGGACGGACACTCTCCCCTCTTGTTGCTATGCCATCACCATGATCTTGCGTGTACGTAGGAAATTTTTGGAAATTACTACGTTTCCCAACAGAGAGTGCCCTGAACCACAGGCGTCGCCGGACTGTTCTTCGTGACGCGTGTTTTTCCCCAGAGGCGTTGGACGCCTTTAATACAGGAGATGCGTATCTCCGTGCTGCTCAAAATGGTCTAGCCAGAGCCACGGAGCAGTATGTGAAAGACATACAGGTGAGTAAAATTGAAGGTTATATATGTCAGTAGCCCCCGAGACTTGAAACAGTGAAGATAACTGTTTGAAGGATCATGTGCTATGCAGTGTCTTACAAAGAAGAACACACAATTGTCCCAGGAGCTCGAAGAGTGCAAGGCTCAGCTCGAGGCTGCATTGGCCGCTTCAGAGAATGTCAAGGGGACGCCCGCAGGTAATATATGCTTCGAAAGGTACTTCCGTTTTGAAATGCGGCAGGCGTGCAACCCTGACGATAATAATGCAGATGAGGCCGGAGTAAATCCGGACCAGCAACAACTCCTACGCCAACTAAAGGCTGGCGAGAGCGTGCTGACAAGGGTGAGGCAAGAGAAGAACAAGCTTCGAGACGCTAATACCCAGCTAGGCGAGGAACTGAAAGATGTTTGTATTCAGCTGTCTTCTGCCGTGAAGGAGAATCGGCGACTTCGACGTGGCATTTTTAGTAAGTGCTTGAACAAATCTTCAAAAAAAGAATTCGGCAAGGAAGTCGATTGATAGAGCTATGTCTGTAGGTCTGCTGACGGGTCATCCGACGGAGGAAATGCCCGGTTCATCGGGAGACCTTCTTCCCGAGCTGTTGCAACTACACGAACGAGTTCGGCAGGCAATGCAAAGCTTCATCCAGGCTATGTGGCCATCCCTCTCCGTGCCCGAAGGCCTTGAGGAGCTTACCGAGAAGCTGGAGGGAGTGCGGCAGTGCTTCCAGTTGTGGAAGATATCGGCTTGCCGTCAATGTGCCAGGGAGGCCTAGGCCATGGTGAAGACTCGGTACACGAAGGCTGACCGAAACCACATGGCCGAGGTCGGCCCTATAGGTCCAGACGGAAAGGAGATCCCGGTCAGCTTAGCATATGGCTAGGTGGAGTTGGCTGCAAAGTATTCCCAACAGGACTGTAAATTAGACCGCCTGTTGGATGGTATTGAAGAAGAATATGCCGAGTCGGATTGACTCTGTAAAAATGACATAAAAATGCCTTCTAGCCGGATTGTAGATCGTTTGTCATTGCGGACCTTTTCGCTTCGACCTCTGGACCCTATAGTCCGGAGTGTGTCCGAATACCCTCTCGGTTATGTAAGAACCGGGGCATGCATGGAGACAAGGCATAGGGGTCATAAGTGCTTTAGCAAACAAGTGCCCAACTAGTTATGTTATATTACATGGTTAGTAAGAAACATCTTCCAGAGAGAATAGTTCCGTTAGGGGTTCCTTTCCCTGGGAGGCATGCCCTAAAGTGCATGTCCGAACTACCGGAAAGAGCAGAAAAGCATCTGGGGGCAAATAAATAAATACGAAAGATCATCTTTTAGTTCACCGACCGAATATTCCCTGAAGAACGCTAGCTTTCGGCTTCACCCAGTCTGAGGTACACATCCGGCTGACCCGGCAGTAACAATCGCAGAGGTGCTCCCTTTACCACCTAGCCGAACAAACGGGGATGTAGGGGTAAGCACAGGAGCCAGGCAACCCAGCTTGGCCAAAACTTAAGTCATATCGATGCATATAATGGTGTATAAAAGGTTCATGCGGAAGCATCACACATGTTTTAGGCATGAGGCCCGTTTTATATAAACTTCTTGGTAGAGAAGCCCCCAGGTATTATGAGCGCAGGTAGCGCGTCGGGTATGTGCGAATATTGCACAGGCAAGCCCCTAAGGGCTTGTGAGAAAAAAGGGTAGGGAGAAGGAACAAAATCCCGGACTACCAAAAATAAAAATAAAAATAAAAATAAAACAAAGGGACGAGGGAAGGAAACAAACACGGAGTCCGGCGCTAGGCGTAGAACCTTCGTAGGCGTGCTGCATTCCATGGGTTTGGTTCGAGTCGGTTATCCGATGCGTTTCGCAGACGGTACGCTCCGCCGGTCAGTACTTGGTCGATGATGAAGGGGCCCTCCCATTTGGGCTTTAATTTATCCTTTTTCTTGTCCGGCAGGCGTAGAACTAGTTCGCCAATGTTATAGGTTTTGGCCCGTACTTCTCTGCTTTGGTATCTTCGAGCCTGCTGTTGATAGAATGCGGAACGAGCTTTTGCCACGTCGCGCTCCTCTTCCAATGCGTCCAAGTTGTCCTGCCGATCGAGCTCGGCTTCTCTTTCTTCGTACATGCGCACTCGAGGTGAGTCATGGATTAAGTCGCATGGCAGTACTGCCTCTGCGCCGTATACCATAAAAATGGTGTGAATACGGTAGTGCGATTTGGCGTGGTCCGCAGACCCCAGAGTACGGAGTCAAGCTCCTCTACCCAGTGCATGTAAGATTCCTTGAGGGATCGCACTAGTCTGGGTTTGATGCCGCTCATAATGAGACCATTGGCCCGTTCAACTTGACCGTTAGTTTGAGGGTGATAGACTGAAGCATAGTCGAGCTTGATGCCCATGTTTTTGCACCAAAGTTTGACTTCATCGGCCGTGAAGTTTGTGCCCTTGTCGGTTATGATGCTGTGGGGGACGCCGTAACGGTGTACGACCCCAGATATGAAGTCTATCACTGGTCCGGATTCGGCTATCTTTACAGGCTTGGCTTCTATCCATTTGGTGAATTTGTCCACCATGACCAGTAGATATTTTTGCTTGTGGGTTCCTCCTTTAAGGGGTCCGACCATGTCAAGCCCCTAGACCGTGAAAGGCCAGGTAATGTGTATAGTTTGTAGGGCGGTAGGCGGCATGTGGCTTTGGTTGGCGAATAACTGGCAGCCAACACATCGTTGCACTAAGTCCTGAGCGTCTGCCCGGGCCGTTGGCCAATAAAATCCGGTACGGAAGGCCTTGCTTACAAGGGCCCAGGCTGCGGTGTGGTGCCCGCCGAGTCCGGCATGAATTTCAGCCAAAAGGTCTCGCCCTTCCTCTTTGGAGATACACCTTTGAAGGACTCCGGTTGTGCTTTTCTTGTAAAGCTCTCCCTCATGGACTTTGTAGGCTTTAGATCGCCGCACTATGCAGCGGGCCTCGTTTTGGTCCTCGGGAAGTTCCTGCCTAGTTAGGTAGGCTAGGAGTGGTTCTGTCCATGGGGCAATGACTGCCATTATTGCGTGGGCTGACGGCGTTGTTTCGTTGGCGGAGCCCCCCAACTGTGTCAGAATGTTCGGTGAGGGGAAGTGTAGTTGTGTCCGGGCTATTGTTTCCGGATTCTCCTTCCCATGATACAGATGGCTTGAACAGCCTTTCTAGGAAGATGTTGGGAGGGACGGCCTCGCGCTTGGCGCCAATGCGTGCCAGCACGTCTGCTGCTTGGTTATTTTCCCGGGCTATGTGATGAAATTTGAGCCCCTCAAACCGAGCTGACATCTTTAAGATGGCGTTGCGGTAAGCTGCCATTTTCGGATCCTTGGCATCGAAGTCTCCATTTATTTGGGATATTGCAAGATTTGAATCCCCGCAGACCTCTAGGCGCTGAATGCCCATGGAGACTGCCATCCGGAGGCCATGTAAAAGGGCCTCGTATTCGGCTGTGTTGTTGGAATCCGTGTACATTATCTGAAGTATGTATTAGACTGTGTCCCCGGTTGGGGACGTTAGAACGACGCCAGCCCCCAGGCCAGCCAACATTTTGGAGCCGTCGAAGTGCATGATCCAGTTGGAGTATGCGCCGTACTCTTTAGGGAGTTCGGCTTCAGTCCATTCGGCGATGAAGTCGGCCAAAACCTGCGACTTAATAGCTCGCCTTGGCTTGTAGGTTATGTCGAATGGGAGGAGCTCGATGGCCCATTTGGCAATCCGGCCCGTTGCATCGCGGTTGTTTATAATATCATTAAGGGGTACTTCGGATGCCACTGTTATGGAGCACTCTTGAAAGTAGTGTTGCAGCTTCCGGGATGCCATGAACACCGCGTATGCTATCTTTTGATAATGCGGGTACCGTGACTTGCATGGAGTTAGTACAGTGGACACGTAGTACACTGGTTTTTGGAGGGGGAACTTGTGTCTGTCCGCTTCTCGTTCGACGACGAGCATCGCGCTTACAACTTGATGGGTTGCCGCGATGTATAATAGCATTGGTTCGCCCGTGTTGGGCGCGGCCAGGACCGGATTTGTTGGCAGTATGGCTTTTATTTCTTCGAGTCCGGCCGTGGCGGCATCCGTCCACTCAAAGTGGTCGGTGCGCCGCAGGAGGCGATAGAGGGGTAATGCCTTTTCTCCTAAGCGGGAGATAAAGCGGCTTAGAGCCGCCACGCATCCTGTCAGTTTTTGTATTTGTTTGAGGTCCTTTGGGGTATCCAATTGTGACAGAGCTCGGATCTTGGCTGGGTTTGCTTCAATTCCTCTACCGGATACGATGAAGCCCAAGAGCTTTCCGGCTGGTACGCCGAAAATGCATTTTTCTGGGTTGAGCTTAATGTCATATGTTTGGAGATTGTCGAACATGAGCCTCAAGTCGTCTACTAGAGTATCGACGTGTTTTGTTTTGACGACCACGTCATCTATGTATGCTTCAACTGTTTTGTCGATCTGGTTGGCCAGACATGTCTGCATCATGCGCTGATATGTCGCGCCGGCATTTTTGAGCCCGAAGGGCATCGTGTTGAAGCAGAATGGGAAGTATGGGGTGATGAATGCCGTTGCTGCTTGGTCTGACTCTGCCATCTTGACTTGATGGTAGCCATAGTATGCATCGAGGAAACACAATGAGTCGTGTCCTGCGGTGGCGTCAATGATTTGATCAATTCGTGGGAGTGGCAAAGGGTCCTTTGGACAGACCTTGTTTAGGTCTTTGAAATCGACACATAGGCGCCAAGATTTGTCCTTCTTTGGTACCATCACTAGGTTTGCTAGCCAGTCCGGATGTTTTATGTCTCTGATGAATCCGGCTTCCAGCAGTTTTGCTAGCTCCTCTCCCCTGGCTTGTCTCTTGGGTTCGGAAAAACGCCGTAGGGTCTGCTTGACGGGTTTAAACCCTTTTAGGTTCAGGCTATGCTCGGCCAGCCTGCATGGGATTCCTGGCATATCCGAGCGGTGCCAGGAGAAAATGTCCCAATTTTCTCGCAGGAAGTCTCTGAGTGCGGCGTCTACATCGGGTTTTAATTGTGCCCCGATGGAGGCTGTTTTTGTAGGGTCCGTTGGATGGACTTGGAATTTGACTATTTCGTCTGCTTGTTTAAAAGAGGTGGACTTGGATCTCTTGTCTAGTATCACATTGTCCCTGTCCACCGTAGAGCGCAACGTAGTTAATTCCTCGGCCGCTAGGGCCTCAGATAATGCCTCCAGGGCCAGTGCGGCTGTCTTGTTTTCAGCGCGGAGTGCTATGTCCGGATCACTTGCGAGAGTGATGATTCCGTTGGGTCCGGGCATTTTGAGCTTCATGTACCCGTAATGGGGTATGGCTTGGAAAATTGTAAATGCTTCTCGCCCTAGCAGAGCGTGGTATCCGCTGCTGAACGGGGCCACTTGAAACGTGACCTCCTCGGATCTGTACTTGTTCGGCGTGCCGAACACCACATCCAGTGTGATTTTTTCTGAACAGCACGCTTCCCGGCTTGGGATTATTCCCCTAAAAGTTGTGTTGCTTCGCTCAATGCGGCTCCAGTCAATTTCCATTTTTCACAGGGTTTCCTCATAGATGAGGTTGAGTCTGCTGCCGCCATCCATGAGTACCTTTGTAAGTCGGAAGCCGTCCACTATCGGACTGAGGACCAATGCGGCTGGTGCTCGGGCTGTCCGAAATTTAGGTTCGTCACTGGCACTAAAGGTGATAGCCGTGTCACTCCATGGGTTTATTGTTGCTACTTGGTAGACTTCGGCAAGGTTGCGGAGCATTCGTTTCCTTGCATTGTTTGATGTGAAGGTCTCGAAGACTGTCGACACCATACTGGGGAGGTATTCTTCGGGTGCTGGAGTTAAAAGCTCCTCGCCACTTCTGGCCACCTGCTGTAGTATCCAGCATGCTCTGAGGCTGTGCGTTGGTGTGGCTTTCCCTGAATTATGAATTTTACAGGGTCCATTGAGCCATCCTTCCAGTACGGTCTCGTACCCTGTAGAGGGTTTTTGTTTTTTGATGTTTGGCTCAGATGCCTGGCGATAATGCGCCCTTTTGTTTCGGACTCGTGTTATATTCGGGGCCGGATTGTCCCAGAATTTATCTTCGGTTTCCGAACACTTTCAGTCGCACAGTACTTTTGTACTATGGATGTCAAGTCGGCGAATGGTGTAATTTCGCGGCGACTTATGGCGTTGAGGATTCCGATGTCCGTGCAGTTGTTACAGAAGAGTGAAATTGCTTCTTTCTCACGGCAGTCCTTTATCCTGTTCAAAACCAGGAGGAATCTGGCCCAGTAGTGGTGTACTGTTTCTCTGGACTCTTGCCGTATTAGGGATAAATCCCGTATAGTTGGGTGGGCGGGTGTAATTAAATCCGGAACCCTGCCCGATGTAAGATTCAGGGGCCGAGCGGTTTCTGAATTTGGAAGCTTGCTTTCTCGGATATTATTCAATGAATCGGGCCTGCTGCCTGACTTTAGGTTCAAGGTTTGGGCGACATCCTCCCCTCCGCGGGTATCCGGCTTGGAGGGATCGGGAATCCGGACGCATCTGGTCCTTAGGGCGGGCGAAGACTCGCCGCATTATTCTTCCACCACTTCGACGTGATGGGTGATCTGGGGAGAGTCAATCTCTCTCTGATCGGGTTTAAGCCCAATCTGGTCGTAATCAGTAGCGACTCCCAGGGCCGCGATGCGATCCAAGAGCTCGTTCAGGGAGAAGAGCTCCATCGGATCTAACTGCTCGGCAAGCTCCGAGCTGATGTGAAGATTGCTTTCGATGGCCCGAGAGGTCATCGTCGGCGTGACGGCCGGACAGGCGGTCATCAAAAACCTGCCTAGCCGGAGAGTTTGGCCTACAGCCAAAGCTCCTTTAGCAACAACGCCGTCTTTAAAGACGGGATGCGGCATCCTTCCTGATGGTGGCGACACAGCGGAACTCTCAATGAAAGCACCAATGTCGGTGTCAAAACCGGCGGATCTCAGGTAGGGGGTCCCGAACTGTGCGTCTAGGCGGATGGTAACAGGAGATAAGGGACACGATGTTTTTACCCAGGTTCGGGCCCTCTCGATGGAGGTAAAACCCTACTCCTACTTGATTAATATTGATGATATGGGTAGTACAAGAGTAGATCTACCACGAGATCGGAGTGGCTAAACCCTAGAAGCTAGCCTATGGTATGATTGTTGTTCGTCCTACGGACTAAAACTCTCTGGTTTATATAGACACCGGAGAGGGCTAGGGTTACACAGAGTCGGTTACAATGGGAGGAGATCTTCATATCGTATCGCCAAGCTTGCCTTCCACGCCAAGGAAAGTCCCATCCGGACACGGGACGGAGTCTTCAATCTTATATCTTCATAGTCCGGGAGTCCGGCCAAAGGTCTTAGTCCGGCCATCCGGACATCCCCTAATCCAGGACTCCCTCACTCTTCATAAAAATAAAATTGCTTGTTCCAACTTCAAGGAAATAATGTCCATTGCCATTGATGGCAATAAATATATTGATGAGTTGGAATCTCGTCTTGAGAAGCATGAGGTCACCATTGATAAATGGAAGCTCATGAGCGTGATTACGCAAATGAGATCGCGGAGCTATCTCAAGCTCTTGAACATGAACAAACCATCTCCTAATCTCTTGCGGAGACTTTTGCTCTAGAATTATCTAGAGTGAGGGAATCTCATGATAGAGCTCTTGAGGTGGCCAATGATTTCAAAACTAAAAATGTTAAGCTTGAAGTTTCTCATGCTAGACTCCTTGAGGATTTTGAGCATCTCGAAAATGGCTCAAGGGTCATCAAGGGTGAGCTCATCAAACTCACCGAGTCTCATGCCCAACTTGAAGCTTCTTATTTAAAAGAGTTTGCCAAGTTGTCCTCTCCTATTGTTGTAAATGATGATGCTTGTGCTACTAACTCTATTGCTTGTGAAGCATCCATTTTGAAGGAGAATGTTGAGCTACGGGCTCAACTTGAGGTGCTATCTAGCAATTATGGGAAATTGGAAGAAAGTCATGAAAAGCTCTCAAGCTCTCATGATGATCTTCTAGTATCCCATAATGTGCTAAAGATAGCTCATGAGGCCATGACTGCTAAGGTAACATCTAGTGAGCCTCATGTGGATACTAGCACTACTTCTAGTCAAAATACTATATTGCCATGTGCTAGTCCTTGTAATTCATCTACTCACAATGTTGGTACATCTTGTGATGAATTGATTTCCTTGCCTTGTTGCTCTAACGATGAAGCTTTTACTTCCTCTAGTACTTGTGTTGAGACTAACCATGTAGAGGAAATCAAAGAGCTCAAGGCCCAAGTCACTTCTTTGAAGAAAGACTTGGAAAAGAGTCATGAAGGGAAATCCACACTCAACAATATCTTGAGTGTGCAAAAATCCCCCAATGACAAAGGTGGACTTGGATTCAACTCCAATAAGAAGAAGAAGTCCAAGAGAATCAAGAACAAGGGCCAAGAACAAGTCAAGAATTCGGCCAAGATTATTTGCTTCAAGTGCAAAATTGAAGGGCATCATGTTAGATCTTGCCCATTGAAGAAGAAGGCCATTAGAGTCAAGCAACAGGGGAAGAGGCCACAAGTTCAATATCATGCTCAACCTCAAGTTGAAGAAAGTCCACTTCCCAAGAAGACTCAAGTTAATGCTTCCCTTGTTGAGAAATTAAGTGAGCAGAAAGTGAAGAGTAGACGTTGCTACTTATGTTGTGAGAAAGGTCACGTCGCTTCTTCATGTACTATTGGTAACTTATCCAACCCAATTATTTATTGATGATATTTATTCTCTTAGGAAGGATAAGCTTCGCAATGTGTTTGCCAAAATTGTTGGTACTCAAAGTGGCGTCAAGAAAAGAACCATTTGGGTAGCCAAGCCTATTGTGACTAACTTCTTAGGACCCAACTTGGTTGGGGACCAACAAGCTCAAACTTGATCAATAGGTGTTGTTGGAGGGCATTGGAGACTTGGCTACATTATGAAGAATTAAGGGGACTTCATCATTCTTATTGTCTCAAGCAAAGTCAATTGGATTATCAAGTTTCTATCTTATGTCCAATGAGCCTTCTTGCGGTAACTTGTACTTAAATTGTTTACATTGAAAGTTACTTGCCCCCTTGCATGTTTTGGTTTTGTTCCTTGCATGTGTTTGCATATGTTGTGATTCCAACTTGCTTATCTTGAGCAATCAAGTATGTGTGTGTTGGTTTGCACATCATGTATGTGTGTGTCATGCGTTGAGCCTTTATGCTTCTTGTTTGTACCCTAGTTGTCTCTTGTGAGAGATTAATGGAATATCCCATTATGGGGGAGTGATGTGGGTTGTACACCTCACAATCCTATAATTGCGTGTACATGAGTAATACCATCTAGGATTAATATTTCAAGATTATCTAGTCTCTATGTGGTATGTCTTCTCATGAGAAATTCAAATTCGAAATAGTCCATTAATTATCTCTCGTTGGATCCTCTTATTGCCTCTTGTTAACTTTTCTTTGGTATCACATTATGGGGGAGTAATATGCTAAGTGCATATTACAAGCCTAGAAAATGTGTACATCTGAGATATTGTCACCTAGAATTGATATTGTAGATTATCTTATTCCTAGGTGGCATGTTAGCTCGACAAGTTGTAATTTGCTTGTGTTTGGTGTGAAGATGATGTCGGATATCCTTGTTATCTACCATCGGGAATTATTTCCAAATACTTCTTGTCTTTTGACAATTGGTAGTCACTTTTGTGTGGTAGAATCTATTGATCATCTTTACACTGGCTTTTGTTTTTATTTGCCTTTTCTCTTGCCAAGGTTTGTGTCAACTCCCATTGTCTTCCATACCACTTGTGGATCTTGTTTATTTCTTGTTCTTGTCTAGGGTTTTCTAGATATAGTTAAAGTCTCTAGAACACTCTTCTTGTGGTCCTTATCAAGTGTGTTGGTGGAAGGCAAGCCATTTCTTTTTGGTACTTTGTGCCATCATGAAACTTTATTGAGAGCTTGGTTTGTTTGGAACCATCCTCTCTTTGGGAGTTTGACATCTTTAATTTAGTGTGTATCAATGGATATCTCACTCCTTGATGTATCTTTAATGATATCTTCCAAGTGATGATTTATCTATTTGGTATCCTTTTCTCTTGGCATTTCGTTTTGTTTTGGTTTCAGTTCTTGAAAGTCTTGAGCATGCATATTTACTTCATGTATGTTATTTGGCATGCTTTCTTTCTTTGACTCAATATATAGGGGAAACACCACCTAGTCTCAATTTGGATGAGATGTGCATGAAATTCATTTTCATATCATATGCACATATTTATGTGGAGTTTGTCCTATGTATTGGTGTTTCTAACTATTTGGTCCCGATGAGTTTGGGTACCGTTTAGTTTGTGTTGTTCTTCTAGGAACATTTGGAGATGCATTGGATGCTCGGCTCACTCACAAGGAAGGTGTCGTCACCATGTGCATATTGGAGTCAAGCTAGGATGATCAATGAACTACTATCTACCTTCAATTGGTATCTACTACATCCTTCCAATGATATCTCGGTAACAAGTATCTATTCATGCTTTCCTCTCTTGCATTCAACCTTGTGTAGGTTGCATCTTGGCATGATATTCATTTCATATCTTGTGATACTTGTTTCCTTTCTCAAAGCATCTCAACGATGATCTCATGTTGCTAGTTGTGATGTCTTTGATGGTTGTGTGGTAGGAATTCATCTATATCCAATAAGACCATATCTAGCCATGTGCTATGCTTCCAAGCAAATATCTTATTGGTATATCTATGATTTCCTTTTGGATATCTTGTTCCTTCGTGTTGTAACTATTCCGGGTGTACATCCTTCTTTGTAGATATATATCATCATGATTTCGTCTACCTAGAATCTTATACACTTGATAGAAGTTGCATATCTATATGATATCCTTTCTTTCACGTCCACCTTGTCTTTCTTATGTTATTTATTTGGTGGCTCCGTGAAAGCTTTTGCCTTGAGTGCGTGTCCTCTATCGTTGCATCTTGATGCACTCTTGTGTGCTAAAGATTATTTTCCTCTTGCTTATTGTGACGCCCAGATAATTAAGCTACAGTAACCCTCTCCTAATGATGCCATGTCACCGCTGTCACTGTAGTTAATCTCGCGATGGTTCCAAAAACGATTCAAATTCAAATTCACATTAATGTCAACAATAAAAGTTTTCAAAAGTTAAAAACAAAAATGTTCGGGAGGTGCCATATTTTGCATATGTAAATATGGTACAATAAACACATTTTTATAAAATGCCTAGATATTTTATAGTGGATGGAAACAACAAAGCAATAAATATAAAAAGAAAAGGAAACAAAAACAAAAGTTAAACAAAAGGAGTAGTAGACCCCCCCACTCCCCTCGGCCGCCTCGGCCCAGCTGGCCACCGTACTGGCCGGCCCACCCTGCGCCCCCACTCCCTTATC
>NC_041381.1:652498375-652505934 GCF_002162155.2 Triticum dicoccoides | reverse complement strand
TGCTGCCCATCACCGGACCTCGCCGCCTCCTCATCACCTTCCATGACAGCCTACCCCACGCCTCTCCGCCCCCGACGCCACGGGACCACGTCGTCGTCGCACAGAACGCCACCTCGACCGCCTCCTCGCCGGTCCTCGCGTCCTTGTTCTCCTCCTCGCCGGCCGCCAGCAAGCCTCGGCGTCCCCTCTCCCCATCAACGCTGGTGAGGCGCTAGGCCTCTCCCCTTCTCTGCCTCACGCCTCACTCGCAGTCACCGCACGCTAGACCGCCCACGCGCGCGCCCGCGGTGAGCACGCGTTCACCGCGCCCAGCGCGCCCTTTGTGCCATGCTCCCGATCGTCCCGTGCGTCGCGCCCCGCAAACAGAGGCGCTGCCGACGCCCCGCTCAACGCCACCGCCTCTACGCTCCACCTCCGACCGCCCCACGACCATCACCAGATTCGCCGTCGAACGGGCTTTCCAAAGCCGCCACCCTGGTGAGCTTCCGTGGCCGGAGTCGGCCAGCCGGCGATCGCCGGAGCCGCCGGATTAGCACCGGTGGTTGCTGAACCCACTAACACCCCCACTTCCACAGAGATGTGGGCCCCCACCGTTGTTAATCACTTAATTAAAATAACACAATCCCTAACCTGAGTCTCTAATAGACTGGACCCACTAACTGATTAGACTATTTTAAATAAATAAAACTCTGTTAAAAAAAATGGACCACTGACAGCCTGGCCCCTCCTCACTAATTAGTTTAATTAGATTAACTAAAACTGTTAGTAGTCCCTGTCACTGACCAGTGGGACCCACAAGTCAGTTTTGACTCCAGTCAACCGCACTGTTGACTGCTGACATCACACATACGTCATGCTAACGTCATCCCATGCTATTCTGGATAATGTTGATTTAGATTAATTAAATACATTCCGGAAAATGATTAAATCCTTTTAAAATTAATATAAAATAAACCGTAGCTCGGATGGAAAAACTTTGTACATGAAAGTTGCTCAGAACGACGAGACGAATCCGGATACGCAGCCCGTTCGTCCGCCACACATCCCTAGCATAGCAAACACGCAACTTTCCCCTCCGGTTCATTTGTATGAAAACGCGAAACACCAGGGATACTTTCTCGGATGTTTCCCCCTTTCGCCGGTACCACCTACTGCCGCGTTAGGGCACACCTAGCACCACGTATTGCCATGTTACGCTTTGTGATGCTTTGATTGCTCTGTTATTTATTGTGTTCCCCCTCCGTTACTTCTTTCCGGTAGACCCCGAGACTGCCGGCGACCCCTAGTTCGACTACAGAGTTGACCACCCCTCCTTGCCAGAGCAACCAGGCAAGCCCCCCCCCCTTGATCACCAGATATCGCCTATTCTTCTCTATACTGCTTGCATTAGAGTAGTGTAGCATGTTACTGTTTGATTACTCCTATTCTGTTGCATAGCCTGTCATTGTTGCTACAGTCATTGATACCTTACCCGCAATCCTAAATGCTTAGTATAGGATGCTAGTTTATCATCATTGGCCCTACATTCTTGTCAGTCTGCCTTGCTATACTATTGGGCCGTGATCACTCGGGAGGTGATCACGGGTATATACTATACATACACACATGCTATACAGATGGTGACTAAAGTCGGGTCAGCTCGTTGAGTACCCGCAAGTGATTCTGATGTGGGGGCTGGAAGGACAGGTGGCTCCATCCCGGTAGAGGTGGGCCTGGGTTCCCGACGGCCCCCAACTGTTACTATGTGGCGGAGCGACAGGGATGGTTGAGACCACCTAGGCGAGAGGTGGGCCTGGCCCTAGTCGGCGTTCGCGGTTGCTTCATAATAACATGCTTAACGAGATCTTGGTATTTGATCTGAGTCTGGCCACTGGCCTATACGAACTAACCAACTACGCGGGAAAGATATGGGCACTCGACGTCGTGGTATCAGCCGAAGCCTTCGTGACGTCAGCGATGAGCGCGCGCGCCGGGTTGGACTGCGTTAACGCTACTTCCTTTGTAATGGAGGTTGCTAGGTCTGCTCACCGGTCGCCCACGTAACGTGCAGGTGTGCAATGGGCGATGGGCCCAGACCCCTGGGCGCGTAGGATTTAGACCGGCATGCTGACCTCTCTGTTGTGCCTAGGTGGGGCTGCGACGTGTTGATCTTCCGAGGCCGGGCATGACCCAGGAAAGTGTGTCCGACCAAATGGGATCGAGCGTGTTGGGTTATGTGGTGCACCCCTGCAGGGAAGTTTATCTATTCGAATAGTCGTGTCCCTCGGTAAAAGGACGACCCAGAGTTGTACCTTGACCTTATGACAACTAGAACCGGATACTTAATAAAACACACCCAGACAAGTTCCACAGACAACCCGGTGATCGCTTTTCCACAGGGCGACGAGGGGAGGATCGCCGGGTAGGATTATGCTATGCGATGCTACTTGGAGGACTTCAATCTACTCTCTTCTACATGCTGCAAGACGAAGGCTGCCAGAAGCGTAGTCTTCGATAGGACTAGCTATCCCCCTCTTATTTTGGCATTCTGCAGTTCAGTCCACTGATATGGCCTCCTTACACATATACCCATGCATATGTAGTGTAGCTCCTTGCTTGCGAGTACTTTGGATGAGTACTCACGGTTGCTTTGCTCCCTTTTTCCCCCCGTTTTCCTCTTCTTCTCGGATGCCGCAACCAGACGTTGGAGCCCAGGAGCCAGACGCCACCGTCGACGACGACTACTACACTGAAGGTGCCTACTACTATGTGCAGGCTGCTGACGACGACCATGAGTAGTTTAGGAGGATCCCAGGCAGGAGGCCTGCGCCTCTTTCGATCTGTATCCCAGTTTGTGCTAGCCTTCTTAAGGCAAACTTATTTAACTTATGTCTGTACTCAGATATTGTTGCTTCCGCTGACTCGTCTATGATCAAGCACTTGTATTCGAGCCCTCGAGGCCCCTGGCTTGTAATATGTTGCTTGTATGACTTATTTATGTTTTTAGAGTTGTGTTGTGATATCTTCCCGTGAGTCCCTGATCTGGACTGTACACATTTGCGTGCATGATTAGTGTACGATTGAATCGGGGGCGTCACAAGTTGGTATCAGAGCCGATTGCCTGTAGGAATCCCCCTTCCACACTCCTTGGCCGAAGTTGAGTCTAGTCATTGCAAAACTTTTACTAACATGGCTGTGTGGCTTAAGGGCCCACGTCGCCATTGGGTGGTATTAGGATCTTTTACTCCTCGATCTTTACTCTGGGACTCTGATCTTTCTTCTATTCGGGTTAAAATGATTTTGCCAACTCTAACTCTATGATCTCGTAATTACTTTCTCCCGGAGAGCACGTCACTCCAGACGATTGCTTGGCGCATCGTAGGGTTCCGAAGATACTCTCCTATGTTCTTCCGAGAACTTGTGCTCATCGGGTTTGCAACCCTACCACCGAGACATCCCTATGGATAGCTACTTATACTTGCCACCCTTACCTTCACTTTCGATTACTCTTGTTACTACAAGATACCCTGAACTACTTCCCGCTATTCCGAGAATCCTTCGTGCTTGCTGCCTTGCAGCTCTTTTCTGCAGGATTACACCGACGCATAAATTCTCACCCTTATCGAGGATTTCTTCATTCCTAGTTGTTTTTGTGTTTCACTAAATTCTTCAGGATACTATTCGGTTTTCCGAAAATCCTTAGGGGCCTATTGCTCCTGAATTCCTTTCCTTCCGGTACTATGGTTAATTCCATATTTCTAGCAATCTCCATTGACATCCTTTGTCACTATCATTTCACTCCCCTTGATTCATTATTTTGCGAATGCTCGCAATCCTCAATCAGATCATAGAATTCATCCCTTCGGCTCAGATGTCATTTTAAACATGAGCTAGTTCTCGACCAATCGAATTGTCGTCGATTGTACCCCTAAGACTATTCAACTTATCCATTCTTAATCAGAGCATCTGCTTCTGATCCTCCGTTTTGGAAATCATAATTCCTTTGTTATCTAAGCATCGAATTATTCAAATGTTCTATAATCAGATGCCCTTGCATTGTTTCTTTATCTGATTGTGTGCCGATGCTCACATCAGCTCCGTTATGGGTCATCAGATCCTTTGTTCAAATATCATCTGACAGAGTCCTTCGTATATAAAAACCTTGAGAACTTCCTTCCCTAATACAAAATGCCATTGGTAAATCCTATTCTCGGATTTGGTCAACCATGCTCTGCCTTCGAGCTGGTGATAATTACTCTCGAAGCTTGTGGTATATGTTCCTAAGATGCCCCGATGGGTTGAACCTATGCCTTCCTTAATCTGTGGGAACCCGAGAGTTTTCATGAGTCATATTCTTCTGGTATTTTTCCAGATAAAATTTCAACACTACAACTTCTTCGAAAGTGAGAAGTGAATGAAAGGTTATGCATTGGAGAAGTGGGAGTCGACCTTGAACCTTTGTGTTCATGCCCATGGACATTATGTAGGTCCTATCATGGAAGCTTCTTGTAATAATAACTATTTCCTTGATATAATATCCTTTGGTATCGGTGAATTGATCCTTTGCAATCGCGGTTCCGACCATATGTTCTTCTTTGATCCCATTTCTCGGGCAAGTTTAAGCACTTGTCTTCTGTGGATCAATACACATGTCCAACCTTTACTTTGGTATGTCCTCGAGTATTACCCCCTAGTATCTCGAGATTGTCACGGAACTGCATAACTTCTTATGAGTTCTCCATCAAGTACTACATTCTCATTGATTCCAATTTTTCACGTGCTTCGAGTTATTAAACACTCAAGGACATCGATAACTGAATCGAGTCCGCATCGCAATTAAACAACTCTTAGTAATCTTCTTTGCTTACAAGTTTCTACTCGATCACGTCATCCCTAGCCTGATCGGCTATATCATTACCATGCTAAATTTTAACCGTGCTACCTGGTCCTTCCCGGACCACAATTTTTGACGATGAACTAACCTTACGTCAATCCTCCTCATCATATCATTTCGCCTTGAACAAGCTTGGTTTCGAGTTTGTGTCGTACCCTTGGTTCCAATAACCTTTCGCTTCATCATTCCTTTGACTTGATGTCGTCGCCAATCGATTACATCTTCATGAACTCTCGCGACAAATGTGTCGTGAATATCATCAACATTCTGAGTTCTTCCAAGAGATCAATCGAATTTTGGCGAGAAATACCATCCTTGCCCTTGATGATTTGTGTTGTCATCGACCACTTTATTGCCTTCCCTCCAACACAAACCTGTTCGTGTTCTGTATTATACCTTGAGTTCCTTGCTATCCAGCATTTGTTCTTCTTTACCTTGGAGTATTACCATCTTTTATGTCAAGAATGTCATGAGGATTACTCCACCTCTTAAGAATTCTTGGTATAGTGATACTTCTCACCATCACCATTCTTTCTTGGTCCCCGTGTTGATTCCAACAAGTGAACGGTGTTGTTTGGATTCTTTCCTTCTAGCAACCCTATTGCTTTGAAGTTAATGGTCGATAGTTCATTCTTAGACTATTGGTTATGGAATCACCATTCTAACATTGATCATGCTACCTAACCCCATATTTCGGGTGCACCTTTCAACCAATGTTTAATGGTGTATTTTTTCCTCGAGCATACCTCATTATGTCATCTGATCTGACAAATGTTATCTCCTTATTCACATAGTTGTGGAAATCCATCCTTTTGGAAATCTTGAGGAATTGTCGCTAGTCCATCAGCCACCTCCTCATCCTCTCCTTGGTTAAATGATGAACTCTTGTTTTGGAACTTGCTTCCATAGTTCATTTCCCAAGAATCTTACAATGACATCTCATCAATTTGTGTTGCACCTTTTCTTCTCAGGCATCCTGAATCCGAGGCATCCTGGCACCAATCAGATCTGAATCTCGGTCAGATATGATGATTGAGACACATTTCCAAGAGTTATAACATTGGTCTTTATGTGACACGTTAAGATGATGTCATGTCTAGCACACCTGACCGGAGGACCTATTGTTATAGTATCCTCTTTAGCAATGTTAACCATTCTTTCGTGAGGAAACTGTAAGACTTATTCTATAAGTTGTTCCTGATGAATCCTTTGAGTATCCAAAGACCGGCCTGGCTCGAAGACCATGTCAATACTATCTCGAAGCATGTCTGTGGTACTCCGATCATCAATAATAACATTTGAAGCATAATGCAAAATTTTCTTTATTAATTACCCCAAACACCGTTGTATGGGTAATGTCATGAAATTTCTCTCCCCTTACCTAGAGGGTTTTCTACATTATATCCTGTCACGGATATCATACTCTGTTTGTCATTGGGAAGGAAATACCCCTGAAATATGTGTTTTAGCACATTTTCCTTTCCATTGTTCTGTTTAATCTGATAATCATATTTTCCTTTACATTGTTTGGTTTAACCTTTCTTGTGGTCTATATGATCTAAGCAGTAATATTCTCCTGCTTATGTAAACACCTCGTTGTACAATTCTGTCAACAAGACCCTGTTACTATTGTTAATGACATTCTGGTAGCCATCGATGGACGAGAACATTGCCTATTGGTCCACCTCATTCAACGAGCAGGAAAATGGTTCTCTTCGTCCCTCGCCCTTGGTACCGGCGATGCTGTCAACATAAACTGACCGGATATTCTCTGACTTGCCTTGCTTACATGATCGTGCAAGATGTCAACCCTCTTCCTACTATTAGCCCACATGGTGGGCCCATAACCCACAGTTCCACAGGATCAAAATGTGACTCCTGTACACCCCCTGTCCGCAAGGTTGTTCCTCGTGCGTGGCCTCGTATGTAATTCATGGACCACCTTCCTAGTGATCTATTTTGGTAACACACGCAATACTTATTCCCGAATGCTTTGAGCCCCTTTCACGCCCTATTTCAGGCATCGGAAGGTTGCCTGCTCGCTCAAAACTTCCCATGAAACCTCATTACTTTGCTCTCGATATTTTCTTAAGTTTCAATTCGAGCATTACTTTCTGCCACCTTCCACGATGTTATCGACCAGATAGTCAACCTTGTAGAGGTTCGTTCTCCCGGAATACCCCCCTTATTCTTTCATAAGTACGATGGAACCCCCGAAGAAAGCATGCCGACTTCATCTTGATGACTTCAAGTAGAGAAATGAAGACATCAACGTAATGGATCGACCTCTTCAAGAAGAGCAACCAAGACCGAGAAGACTCGTTAGAATATTTGTAACCAGAATCCCCCCCCCCTACACGACCTCTTAAATCTCGGGACGAGATTTCTTGTAGTGGAGGAGAATTGTGACGCCCGGATAATTAAGCTACAGTAACCCTCTCCTAATGATGCCATGTCACCGCTGTCACTGTAGTTAATCTCGTGATGGTTCCAAAAACGATTCAAATTCAAATTCACATTAATGTCAACAATAAAAGTTTTCAAAAGTTAAAAACAAAAATGTTTGGGAGGTGCCATATTTTGCATATGTAAATATGGTGCAATAAACACATTTTTATAAAATGCCTAGATATTTTATAGTGGATGGAAACAACAAAGCAATAAATATAAAAAGAAAAGGAAACAA
>NC_041381.1:652384831-652498168 GCF_002162155.2 Triticum dicoccoides | reverse complement strand
CTCGACGCTCGTGTCGACCCCCTCCCCCACGCCCCGTCGCAGGTGCTGCCCATCACCGGACCTCGCCGCCTCCTCGTCACCTTCCACGACGGCCTACCCCACGCCTTGCCGCCCCCGATGCCACGGGACCACGTCGTCGTCGCACGGAACGCCACCTCGACCGCCTCGACCTCGCGTCCTTGTCCTCCTCCTCGCCGGCCGCCAGCAAGCCTCGGCGCCCCCTCTCCCCATCAACGCTGGTGAGGCCCCGGGCCTCTCCCCTTCTCTGCCTCACGCCTCGCTCGCGGTCACCGCACGCTAGACCGCCCACGTGCGCGCCCGCGGTGAGCACGCGTTCACCGCGCCCAGCGCGCCCTCTGTGCCATGCTCCCGATCGTCCCGTGCGTCGCGCCCCGCAAACAGAGGCGCTATCGACGCCTCGCTCAACGCCACCGCCTCTACGCTCCACCTCCGACCGCCCCACGACCACCACCAGATTCGTCGTTGAACGGGCTTTCCAAAGCCGCCACCCTGGTGAGCTCCCGTGGCCGGAGTCGGCCAGCCGGCGCTCGCCGGAGCCGCCGGATTAGCACCGGTGGTTGCTAAACCCACTAACACCCCCACTGCCACAGAGATGTGGGCCCCCACCGTTGTTAATCACTTAATTAAAATAACACAATCCCTAACCTGAGTCTCTAACAGACTGGACCCACTAACTAATTAGACTATTTTAAATAAATAAAACTCTGTTAAAAAATGGACCACTGACAGCCTGGCCCCTCCTCACCAATTAGTTTAATTAGATTAACTAAAACTGTTAGTAGTCCCTGTCACTGACCAGTGGGACCCACAAGTCAGTTTTGACTCCAGTCAACCGCACTGTTGACTGCTGACATCACACATACATCATGCTGACATCATCCCATACTATTATGGATAATGTTGATTTAGATTAATTAAATACATTCCAGAAAATGATTAAATCCTTTTAAAATTAATATAAAATAAACCGTAGCTCGGATGGAAAAACTTTGTACATGAAAGTTGCTCAGAACGACGAGACGAATCTGGATACGCCGCCCGTTCGTCCGCCACACATCCCTAGCATAGCAAACACACAACTTTCCCCTCCGGTTCATTTGTACGAAAACGCGAAACACCGGGGATACTTTCCCGGATGTTTCCCCCTTTCGTCGATACCACCTACTGCCGCGTTAGGGCACACCTAGCACCGCGTATTGCCATGTTACGCTTTGTGATGCTTTGATTGCTCTGTTATTTATTGTGTTCCCCCTCCGTTACTTCTTTCCGGTAGACCCCGAGACTGCCGGCGACCCCCAGTTCGACTACGTAGTTGACGACCCCTCCTTGCCAGAGCAACCAGGCAACCCCCCTCCCCCCTTGATCACCAGATATCGCCTATTTTTCTCTATACTGCTTGCATTAGAGTAGTGTAGCATGCTACTGTTCGATTACGCCTATTCTGTTGCATAGCCTGTCATTGTTGCTACAGTCATTGATACCTTACCCGCAATCCTAAATGCTTAGTATAGGATGCTAGTTTATCATCATTGGCCCTACATTCTTGTCAGTCTGCCTTGCTATACTATTGGGTCGTGATCACTCGGGAGGTGATCACGGGTATATACTATACATACACACATGCTATACAGATGGTGACTAAAGTCGGGTCAGCTCGTTGAGTACCCGCAAGTGATTCCAATGTGGGGGCTGGAAGGACAGGTGGCTCCATCCCGGTAGAGGTGGGCCTGGGTTCCCGACGGCCCCCGACTGTTACTATGTGGAGGAGCGACAGGGCAGGTTGAGACCACCGAGGCGAGAGGTGGGCCTGGCCCTGGTCGGCGTTCGCGGTTGCTTCATAATAACACGCTTAACGAGATCTTGGTATTTGATCTGAGTCTGGCCACTGGCCTATACGCACTAACCAACTATGCGGGAAAGATATGGGCACTCGACGTCGTGGTATCAGCCGAAGCCTTCATGACGTCAGTGATTGAGCGGCGCGTGCCGGGTTGGACTGCGTTAACGCAACTTCCTTTGTAATGGAGGTTGCTAGGTCTGCTCACCGGCCGCCCATGCAACGTGCAGGTGTGCAATGGGCGATGGGACCAGACTCCTGCGCGCGTAGGATTTAGACCGGCGTGTTGACCTCTCTGTTGTGCCTAGGTGGGGCTGCGACGTGTTGATCTTCCGAGGCCGGGCATGACCCAGGAAAGTGTGTCCGGCCAAATGGGATCGAGCGTGTTGGGTTATGTGGTGCACCCCTGCAGGGAAGTTTATCTATTCGAATAGTCATGTCCCTCGGTAAAAGGACGACCCGGAGTTGTACCTTGACCTTATGACAACTAGAACCGGATACTTAATAAAACACACCCAGACAAATTCCACAGACAACCCGGTGATCGCTTTTCCACAGGGCGAGGAGGGGAGGATCGCCGGGTAGGATTATGCTATGCGATGCTACTTGGAGGACTTCAATCTACTCTCTTCTACATGCTGCAAGACGAAGGCTGCCAGAAGCATAGTCTTCGATAGGACTAGCTATCCCCCTCTTATTCTGGAATTCTGCAGTTCAGTCCACTGATATGGCCTCCTTACACATATACCCATGCATATGTAGTGTAGCTCCTTGCTTGCGGGTACTTTGGATGAGTACTCACGGTTGCTTTTCTCCCTTTTTCCCCCCGTTTTCCTCTTCTTCTCGGATGCCGCAACCAGACGTTGGAGCCCAGGAGCCAGACGCCACCGTCGATGACGACTACTACACTGAAGGTGCCTACTACTACGTGTAGGCTGCTGACGACGACCATGAGTAGTTTAGGAGGATCCCAGGCAGGAGGCCTGCACCTCTTTTGATCTGTATCCCAGTTTGTGCTAGCCTTCTTAAGGCAAACTTGTTTAACTTATGTCTGTACTCAGATATTGTTGCTTCCGCTGACTCGTCTATGATCAAGCACTTGTATTCGAGGCCTCGAGGCCCCTGGCTTGTAATATGTTGCTTGTATGACTTATTTATGTTTTTAGAGTTGTGTTGTGATATCTTCCCGTGAGTCCCTGATCTAGATCGTACACGTTTGCGTGCATGATTAGTGTACGATTGAATCGGGGGCGTTACACTTATCTTTATGAGGCTTGCCATCTTAATTGGTATCCCTCGTCTTAATGAGCCTCTCCTTGTCTATCTTCACCACGGGTTGTCACAAGTATAGGTTCTCTATTTGCTTATTAGTAAGCTTGTGAACCCATTTGCCAGTTGTGTGTGGGAATGATAGGCCTTGCACCGTGCGCCTCATTCTTTCAAGACTATGTTGATGCTTAATGCTCATCCTAATTTTAGTCTTCTCAAGTGCTTCGCCATGACTCACACACATCATTTTTGGTTGAGCCTTTTCTTAAGTTGCCTCTCTTACATGTTGCTCAACCTTGTGCTTGTTGCAAGCGCTAGGCTTTGTTTCCTATATGCTCACTTGCACTGGATGTGAGTTTCTATTGATTTTGGGGGAGCTATGATCCTATTTTGTGCACTTCGTATTCAAATACAAATATTCTTATGTATGCACAAATCATGGGGAGCTTCTCTAGTTTCTTTAGAACACTCCTTTGCGCTTATCTTAATACTTTTATTCTTGTGGCACATAGGATCATTGGTCTAGTTGGTTCAATTGATATCCATTGATTGCTTGCTTTAATTGGTTTCTTCTGATTGCTTGTGTCTCTCTTTGTTATGTCTTTGTGGCATATCTTTCTGTTGCAATCGTTGTGCCTCAATATAGTGTGTGTTCCTCCAAGCATTTACTGTTGGATATGTGTATTGCCTTCCACTCTCTTGTGGAGAAATACACACTTTATGGAGGATCACAATTTATATTGGCCTTCTTAGCTTTTCGCCCATTTTGGCAATCGATGCCAATGGGGGAGAAGTTTCAGAGAGTTTTGTGGAGAAGTTTAGAGAGTTATCTCCTCTTGGTTTGGTTTTGTTCCTTAGCATTTGCATCTCATTCGCATGCATTATTGGTTGGTGCATTGCATAGTGATGCATAATTCCTTGTATAAACTCTCTTGAAAGTGATTGTCATCAATTACCAAAATGGGGGAGATTGAAAGAACATGTGGTGCCCCCATGTTTGGTTTTGGTAATTTATGACAATCTCTATGGACTAATGGTTGTCTTGAGTTATATTCCAAGGATTTTTCCATACGCTTTTCTTGAAGTCCATGTGTTGGTTTCAAGTAGTTTATGCGTTGAATTATCCAAAGATGGGTCATGTGAGTGTTGAACTTATTGCAAGCATGTCTTGAAGAAGAAGATTGTGTGATCATTCATGTTTACCTTCAAGACATCATCCAAATGAAGAGAGTTGGAAAGAATCAAGGTTGATCAAGACTAAGTCAAGAGTGAATCAAGTTGATCAACTCACAAAGCGTAGAAGAGGTACCGAGAGGGATCAAGTGATCCCATGGTATGGTAAGCATTGTCAATTACGCTTTGTGCACTAACCCATGATCTTCGTGAGAGTTCTTTGTGGGGTTAGGTTGTGGTGTGCAAGTTCAAGTGAAGCATCACGAAAAGATCAAATGCTTGAAGCTTGCCGTCTATTGTGATGACAATGGACTTGTGAAGATGTGCGGAAGAGTGTCTCACCCATAGTGGAGTATGGGGGAGCAATCAACTAGTCTTCATCGAGCCAACGCAATCAAGAAAGGTGGTCCAACTTGAGGGAGTCAAGATCGTCATAATCTAGCTCAAGTGGACCATGTGCAAGGCAAAGGTTTTCCCTTGATAGGTTTTCTATTTTACCGGTCTCATGGTGGTAGTTGGGAGACCGGGTTATAGGATCGTTTGTCGTACTATCAAGGGGGGCTCTCAAGTTGGTAGCTTGATCGTATCGTTAGTAGAGATCTCAAACCATTTCATCCTTGCATCTTGTTTCTTGGTTCTTGTTTGGTTCCCTTTGTGAGTCTTAGAGCTTATGGTCATCTTGATGACAAGCTTGAGTTCATCGAAAACGGAGTTCGCATGCGTCTTCTATGATGTTTTCGGTGTTGGAGGTTTTACCGGTCTTATCCAATGAAGGGTTCTCACCATTATCTTATGGGACTTTTCTAATTTGCTTCTTATTGATATTTCTTTCAAGATTGTGTTAGCCCTTTTCTCTAGCTTTCCAACAAACTTGGTTTCATCGAATTTGGAGTCCGTTTGCAAAAGTTGTGGCGGTTTTGGTGTTCTAAAAAGGCTGCAGCGGTACTACCACGAATTGGAGCGGATGTAATTTTTTACTACCGCTCCAGAGCGGTACTGCCGCAGCTCCTACAGCGGTAGTACCGCTCCGGACCAAAAACCCGTCCCAAGTCCTGCGGTGGTAGGCCTGGATGTGTTTTTTTAGTACCGCTCGCAAGCAGTAGTACCGCTACCCTTAGCAGTAGTACCGCTACCCCTAGCGGTAGTACCGTGAGGTCAAGCGGTACTACCACTCCGACGGTTCTTCTGGCCTTTTTGCCTTCTCGCTATTGTGTTTCGAAGGGGTAGTACCGCCCTAGCGGTAGTATCGCTCCTTGGAGCGGTAGTACCGCTCTGTGCGGGCTCTGAGCATAACGGTTGGATTCGGGAGCTCCTATAAAAGGGGATCTTCTTCCCCATTCAACCTTATCCTTTGAGCTTGTCTTCTTCCCCCATTGTTGACCTTCTACGAGCTTGCTATCTCTCAATCCCTCCATGGATTCTTGCTAGTTTTGGGGGGGAAAGAGAGAGGCGATCTAGATCCAGATTTCCACCAATCACTTTCTCCTCTATGTGAGGGGAACCCCATGGATCTATATCTTGGAGTTCTTAGTGTTCTCCTTCTTGTTCTTCCTCTCATTTTCCTCCCTAGCATTAGTTGCTTCGGTGGGATTTGGGAGAGAAGGACTTGGGCACTCCGTGTGCCCTTGCCATTGCATTTGGTGCATCGGTTTGAGGTCTCCACCGTGATACGTGGAAGTTTCAAGTTGAGAAGCTTATTACTCTTGGGTGCATGGTGCCCTTGAGCTTGTTCCTCTTGGGTGCTTTGGCTCCCTAGACGGTTGGTAGTGCTTGGAGCTCAATCATTATGGTGTAAAGCTCCTGGCAGGCGTCGGGGTCTCCAATTAGGTTGTGGAGATCGCCCCGGGCAATTTGACGGGTACCGGTGACCGCCCCCAAGGGTTGACAAAGTGTACGGGTTCGGTGACCGCCCCCAAGGGTTTCCATTTGTACGGGTTCGGTGACCGCCCCCAAGGGTCCCTTAGTGGAATCACGGCATCTTGCATTGTGCGAGGGCGTGAGGAGATTACGGTGGCCCTACTGGCTTCTTGGGGAGCATTGTGCCTCCACATCGCTCCAAACGGAGATTAGCATCCGCAAGGGTGTGAACTTCGGGATACATCGTCGTCTCCGCGTACCTCGGTTATCTCTTACCCGAGCCATTTACTTATGCACTTTACTTTGTGATAGCCATATTGTTTCTTGTCATATATCTTGCTATCACTTAGTTGTTTATCTTGCTTAGCATAAGTTGTTGGTACACATAGGTGAGCCTAGTTGTTGTAGCTTTTGTGCTTGACAAATTAACCGCTAGGTTTATTCCACTTTTGTTCAAGCCTAAACCGTAATTATTTTAAAAGCGCCAATTCACCCTCCCCCCCCCCTCTAGGCGACATCCACGATCTTTCATCGTCATAGAAGTGTCATATGTATGACAGGAAAAAAATTCGTTCGGCCCAAAATGTCAGGGATGTGTCTTTTTTAGTGTTAAATGATAGCGCTTGTTGGGAGGCAACCCAATTTATTTGTGTTCCTTGCTTTTTGTTCCTGTTTAGTAATAAATAATTCATCTAGCCTCTTGTTATATGTGGTTTTATGTTTCAATTAGTGTTTGTGCCAAGTAGAACCTTTGGGAAGATTTGGGTGAAGTCTTTATGATCTTGCTGTAAAAAACAGAAACTTTAGCGCTCACAAGATTAGCTGCCATTGTTTACTGGAGATTGATTTTAAGTTGATTCTTTTTTCAGATGATTAATATACAAATTCCTCAGGTCCACCAATTTATTTCAGAATTGTTTGAGTTCCAGAAGTATACGTTTGAGACAGATTACTACAGACTGTTCTGTTTTTGACAGATTCTGTTTTCTATGTGTTGTTTGCTTATTTTGATGAATCTATGGCTAGTATTGTAGGGTATGAACCATAGAGAAGTTGGAATACAGTAGGTTTAACACCAATATGAATTTATAATGAGTTCACAACAGTACCTAAGTGGTGGTTTTATTCTGTTATACTAACGGAGCTTACGAGTTTTGAGTTGAGTTTTGTGTGGTTGAAATTTTCAAGTTTTGGGTAAAGATTCGATGGACTATGGAATAAGGAGTGGCAAGAGCATAAGCTTGGGGATGCCCATGGCACCCAAATATATTCAAGGATAACCAAAAGCCTAAGCTTGGGGATGCCCCGGAAGGCATCCCCTCTTTCGTCTTCGTTCATCGGTAACTTTACTTGGAGCTATATTTTTATTCACCACATGATATGTGTTTTGCTTGGAGCATCATTTTATTTCATTAGTATTTGCTTGATGTTATTTAGAGTGATGTTTTTTCATCTTTATTTTCAATAAAAATGTCGAGAATAGCCTTTACCATGCTTATTTTGCAAGTATACATGTTACTGTTTCAAAACAGAAAGTTTACCGCTGTTGCAAAAATTCCCTAGAAAATTCAGAGAATGATATAATGTTGAAATTTTTTGCATATTGAGATATGATAAATCTTATACAGCTTAGTATTTTTCTTATAATTTTTGGAGTTACTATGATGAATCTTGCATTCTTTACAGACTATACTGTTTTGGCAGTTGTTGTTATGTTTGCATTGTTTGCATATGTTTGCTTGTTTAATGATTCTATTTGAGGATAGGAGTATTAAATATGCAGAGACATTTAGTATGCAATGTTGAATAATAATTTTAGTGATTTTTTACAGTAGAAAATGATAAGGTTTTTGCATTGGTTTATACTAACTTAACTCACGAGTTCTTGTTGAGTTTGGTGTGGATGAAGCTTTCGAGATTTAGGAAACCGAGATATAAAAGGAATTAAGGAGACACAAAAGCTAAAGGTTGGGGATGCCCAAGGCACCCCAAGATAATATTTCAAGAGGTCTCAAGCATCTAAGCTTGGGGATGCCCCGGTAGGCATCCCACTTTTCTTCTTCAAACAATTATCGATTAGTATCGGTTGAACCTAAGTTTTTGCTTCTTCACATGAGTCATGCTATCCTTGCAATGTCATTCTATTTTTTTGCTTGTTGTTTGAATAAAATACCAAGATCTGAAATTCTTAAATGAGAGGGAGTCTTCACATAGTTACATAATTATTTAACTACTCATTGATCTTCACTTATATCTTGTTGGGGTAGTTTGTCATTTACTTGTGTGCTTCACTTATATCCTATGAGTAAATGGTTGAATGAGTTGAATGTAATAAATATGAAATTATATATCTCTCATTTGCTTATCCCATGGGGAGTAATGACTCCACATCTAAGAAGTAGAGGTTGTAAATTTATTGAAGGTTAGCAAGCATTGTATTGGTCATTTGAAAAATTCATGAAAGAATATTGAAGGAAGAGAGATTTAACATATAAATATACTATCTTGGACATCTTTTATAATTGTGATCACTCATTAAGTATGACATGCTAAAGAGTTGATGTTGGACAAGGAAGACAACGTAATGAGTTCACATCTCAGTTAAAGTATATTGTCATGGATCATTCAAACATGTTGAGCTTGCCTTTCCCCCTCATGCTAGCCAAAATTCCTTGCACCAAGTAGAGATACTACTTGTGCTTCCAACTATCCTTAAACCCAATTTTGCCATGAGAGTCCACCATACCTACCTATGGATTGAGTAAGATCCTTCAAGTAAGTTGTCATCGGTGCATGCAATAAAAATTGCTCTCTAAATATGTATGACTTGTTAGTGTGAAGAAAATAAGCTTTATACGATCTTGTTATGGAAGCAATAAAAGCGACGGGCTGCATAATAAAGGTCCATATACAAGTGGAAATATAAAGTCACATTATTTTGCATTAAGATTTTGTGCATCCAACTCTAAAAGCGCATGACAACCTCTGCTTCCCTCTGCGAAGGGCCTATCTTTTACTTTATGTCTTTTACTTTATGCAAGAGTCAAGGTGATCTTCACCTTTCCCTTTTTCATTTTATCCTTTGGCAAGCACCTCATGTTGGAAAGATCCTGATATATATATCCAATTGGATGTAAGTTAGCATGAACTATTATTGTTGACATCACCCAAAGGTGAATACGTTGGGAGGCAAAATTATAATCCCCTATCTTTCTCGGTGTCCAATTAAAACTTCATAACCATAAGTATTGCGTGAGTGTTAGCAATTGTAGAAGACTATATGATAGTTGAGTATGTGGAGTTTGCTAAATCAAAGCTCTGACATAGACCCTTCCTGAAAATAAGATGAATTGCAATTGTTTGATGACTGGGAATGAAGTTTGCTAGTTTTCAAGAAAGTTTATGGTCTATGCTTTAACATATGAATAGCTTGTTACTTGATCATGAAAAGTTTTATGAGATAAATACTATTATGACATATAATCATGCTAGAAAAGGTGATTGAAATTATCATTGACCAAACTTATGCACCTGCTAGCATTCACACTTCATAAATTCTTTCTTTTATCATTTACCTACTCAAGCTTGGGGATGCTGATACGTCTCCAACGTATCTATAATTTATGAAGCATTCATGCTATTTTATTATCTGTTTTGGATGTTTATGGGCTTTATTATACACTTTTATATTATTTTTTGGGACTAACCTACTAACCGGAGGCCCAGCCCATATTGTTGTTTTCTTGCCTATTTCAGTGTTTCAAAGAAAAGGAATATCAAACGGAGTCCAAACGGAATGAAACCTTCGGAAAAGTTATTTTTGGAACAGAAGCAATCCCGGGAACTTGGAGTGCAAGCCAGGGAAGCGTTGAGGAGGCCACGAGATAGGGGGGCGCCCTCCACCCTCGTGGGCCCCTCGAGGCTCCCCCAATCGACTTCTTTCGCCTATATATTCCCATATATCCTAAAAACATCAAAGACAACAATAGATCGGGAGTTCCGCCGCCGCAAGCCTCTGTAGCCACCAAAAATCTCTCGGGAGCCTGTTCCGGCACCCTGCCGGAGGGGGAACCCATTACCGGTGGCCATCTTCATCATCCCGGTGTTCTCCATGACAAGGAGGGAGTAGTTCACCCTCGGGGCTGAGGGTATGTACTAGTAGCTATGCGTTTGATCTCTCTCTCTCTCGTGTTCTCTATATGGCATGATCTTGATGTATCGCGAGCTTTGCTATTATAGTTGGATCTTATGATGTTTCTCCCCCTCTACTCTCTTGTAATGGATTGAGTTTTCCCTTTGAAGTTATCTTGTCGGATTGAGTCTTTAAGGATTTGAGAAATGAGAACACTTGATGTATGTCTTGCCATGCTTATCTGTGGTGACAATGGGATATCACGTGATCCAGTTGATGTATGTTTTGGTGATCAACTTGCGGGTTCCGCCCATGAACCTATGCATAGGGGTTGGCACACGTTTTCGTCTTGACTCTTCGGTAGAAACTTTCGGGCACTCTTTGAAGTACTTTGTGTTGGTTGAATAGATGAATCTGAGATTGTGTGATGCATATCATATAATCATACCCACGAATACTCGAGGTGACAATGGAGTATCTAGGTGACATTAGGGTTTTGGTTGATTTGTGTCTTAAGGTGTTATTCTAGTAGGAACTCTATGATAGATTGAACGGAAAGAATAGCTTCGTGTTATTTTACTACATACTCTTGAATAGATCGAGCAGAAAGGATAATTTTAAGGTGGTTTCATACCCTACCATAATCTCTTCGTTTGTTCTCCGCTATTAGTGGCTTTGGAGTGACTCTTTGTTGCATGTTGAGGGATAGTTATGTGATCCAATTATGTTACTATTGTTGAGAGAACTTGCACTAGTGAAAGTATGAACCTTAGGCCTTGTTTCCTAGCATTGCAATACCGTTTACGCTCACTTTTATCATTAGTTACCTTGCTGTTTTTATAATTTCAGATTACAAATACTCATATCTACCATCCATATTTCACTTGTATCATCATCTCTTCGCTGAATTAGTGCACCTATACAATTTACCATTGTATTGGGTGTGTTGGGGACAGAAGAGACTGTTTGTTATTTGGTTGCAGGGTTGCTTGAGAGAGACCATCTTCATCCTACGCCTCGCACAGATTGATAAACCTTAGGTCATCCACTTGAGGGAAATTTGTTATTGTCCTACAAACCTCTGCACTTGGAGGCCCAACAACGTCTACAAGAAGAAGGTTGCGTAGTAGACATCAAGTGGGTGACGGTGGCACGCTTTTTGGCTTGCTCTAGTCCTAGTAGTCATACTAGGTGGTCTAAGCACGTGTCTATTTATTCTTTTTCACGTCTCGTGTTTGCCGTACTGCCATGACTGTTGATGAATAGATGGTAAGTTATTCACAGGGAAACCCTTGTTGAGTGTGTTTGCAAGAGACAGAGACAGTTTGCGTGTGTGATATGTTAGAGACTGAGGCAATGATAACAGATTCTTTGTGGCTATGTGTGTGGAGGATAGAGAGAGGCATGTACATGGGGCTTTGTGTTGTGTAACGTGGAGACACATATACATAACTAGAGAGTGAGTGTGTGAGATACACATGCAGACATGGGGAGAGATGAGGATCCAGATAAATGGGTGTTTGTGCGTGTCTGTGTGTGTTTGTGCACGCGTTTGTGTGTGAGAGGGAGTGTGTGTATGTGGAGTAGAGAGACCACTAATGATGTAAACCTAGTATAAGGGAAGGGGGGATGGTGTGACATGTGTAGTAGCGGGATAGCATGGGTGCGGGCGGGGGGAGCAGACTATTTGGAAGAGACATCGAGTGTGTGCGTGGGAGAGGGCTGTGAGAGCGAGCGAGAGAGAGAGAGAGAGAGAGAGAGAGAGAGATAGAGAGAGAGCTAGAAACAAAGAGAGAGATAGAGAGGAAGAGAGGGGGCGAGAGGGGTCGTTTGTGTCCATAAATGGCGTATAGATAGGGAGGCAATGTTGATGTTGTTCGAAATTGGCCTATGTACGGAGACGCAAGGGAAGCGAGTCATCATGTGTGTGATAGGGACTTCATGAGAGATCTAGAATAGATGGTGTAGAGAACAATGTGCGAAATCGAGAATGATGATACATTAGGGAGCTATGTAAAGAGTCGCGACATATATGTATACAGGGAAGGAGCTGGGGCGGGTCCGCATGTGGGAGAGATAGAAAGAGGAGAGTGGTGCACAAGGAGACAAAGTGTGCGTGTTTGCAGTGGGGGTGGTGTGTGAGGTGAGTGCGCGAGAACCACATAACTAGGGAGATATACTTTTGGGGGTGACGTTTTGTGTGTATGGGAAATATACACTCTACATAGTGCGTGTGCTTGGGAAAGAGAGATAGCGGGAGAACTAGAGAGTGAGGGAAGAGATGTGTGCATGCCCGATAGACAAAGTGATAGAGACCTATATTGGGGTCCGGACTTTAGAAGAGAGAGGGGTGTTAATGTGCTCATGTGTTGGTGTTTTGGGGAGAGAACGACTTCTCTATGTGTGTGGGGGGACGAGGGGGGGGGGGTTGGCTTCAGATAAAGAGTGAGGTGTCTATATTTGAGGGACTTTAGCGTAATTGAGATATTGTGCACTCATGGTTGATCAATTTGTTTCACAGTTTGGACTATGAGATAATGATACTTTTGAACATGCGTGATATACCTTGATGTACCAGAATTACAAACCTAAGACTGGAATTTTGGAATTCGACTCCATCATTAGCTTTTGTAATTCATTTAAACGGAGGTACATTTTTTAAGCCGGGATTTCGTGATTTCAAATTCATATATCAAACCTAGAGATATACACATACGGGCATGTTCAAACTTTATAATCATCCACTTTATTCATACACATACACATTTTTGCTTTTGTCATCATATTTAGGATAATCACATTTGGAATTTCATTTGAATTGGACCGTATGATGGTATTTGCTTGTAGTAGCTCAATGATCCATATTTGAATTGAATGGACAATCTAAGTTTCGAGTTGGAGACATTGATTTTCAAAACTTGCACTTTTTTTGCGTGCAAAACAAACAAATTGTTGGGCATGATATCATAGTCGGCCGTACAAGAGCAGGACAATTATAATTTTAGGCGCCAAAAGCTTTCAAACTTCCCGCTCACATCGAAATATCACGTGCCCGAAAGTTTAGCCCTACAATATTCCTGTTTTACCCCTGCCACATGCACGAAAAAGGGCTGCTTTGGTAACTCCATTGTTTTCCCTTCTTTTCCCCCAACATTCTTCCCCAGAGCCCCTCCCCTTCCCCTCCCCGACCCCCCCCCAACCACGGCAAGCCACCGAATCTAGTCCTCCGCCGCAGCGGTGTACCTCACAACCCGCCGGATCTACCTTCCGCACCTTGGAACCCCCAACTGCTAACTCACCACTTCACCGGAGTCGCTTCAGCGACTGGCTTGTCCACCGCTCCAGATCTCCTTGACCGCCATCATGGTCCACCGCACCATATTTGCTTAACCGATGCCCTCGTCCACCACAGCGTAGGCCCTTCACGGACTCCCTCGTCCACCCCTTCGCTGGCCCTTCATACAAGCCCTCGTATGCCGCAATAGATCCACCTCACCGAAAGCACTGTACAACGTGCCCGCCGAAGCCTTCGTCCACTGCACCGGACCCGCTCCACGGACGCCATATTCAACTCCACCGGCCCTGCTTTACCGATGTCGCAGCCTCATCAGGTTATTTCGATTTGTACTCCTTCGGTTTTTCTCTTTATCGTGCAACTCTTCACTTACCATAGATGAGCTTTCTTGTATGTCGACAAGCGCCGCAACCGTAGCACTGGAGCCGCTTCAGCGACGGCGACAGCCGGCCCAAACTCAACCGCAACACGAGCACCATTGACGATCCTTAGCTATCAAGTATGACAATGATACCCATACACCGCCGAGAATCAGGTACTATTATCCAACGGCCGGCGCCTACGTTCACTTTCCTAGCATAAGCACCGCACCTTTGAATTTCTTCAGGGCATCATTCAGTTTTTCACGAGACGTGTTATTCTGCTTGCACCTGTAGGGCCATACTTCTGGCAATGAACATGTTACATGTGCTAAATTACATACCAATGCACATATAGTTAATATGCTTTAGTTTCGTCCTAAGTACTCCCTCCGTTCCAAAATAGATGACCCAACTTTGTACTAACTTTGTACTGAAGTTAGTACAAAGTTGAGTCATCTATTTTGGAACCGAGGGAGTATTACTGTACTTCCTAGATATCACTGCCTACTATTTTACTTCTTGAATGCTATATTTATGATAATGGTGTTGTTCTGATGCCACATGTTGGTTCCATCAGACTGCTTAATGTTCTCTATGCTTAATTACACATCAGCAAACTAGCATGTGGTTCCGCTGCTTTTTGTTCGTTTTAGCCTACATTTTCTGATGCTAGCTATTACATCACTGCCCCGAGCCTCTGTTCATTACTTGCTTGTGTGTTCTTGATCTTCCCAAGTTGCATGACTAATTTTATGCTTCTATTAATTATGGAGCTGCCAACCCCATCAAGCAAAATATTTGTTCTTTTGGGGCTGGCACCTCGAACAAGCATAAAAACGGAGGGAAGCAGATATATTGTCGTGTATGCACACACCCTTCTTTCATTAGTTTAGATGAACCATTGATGATCAATTCGGACCAGTGCATGTGATTAAAATTAATTTTACCTAAATAGAGGGTGCAGAATAAACTACAACAACTAGACTTGCAACCATGGGATGCTGACGATATCTTCAAATAACATTGCAACAGCAGCGAGGCTTCACAGCAACATATGGTAAGCCAGTGTGTTTTAGTACATGTGAAATGTAATGCGAGTGGGCTGCTTTCTTGGCTTGTTCCCTCAACCTGTAATCCTACCGAATTACAAATAGTTCAGTTGTCTGCTTTGCTGTATTACTTGATTCGAATGCTTGTTTGTTGTTACGCTATACCTGAGTTGGCCAATATGTCAGCAGTGCCTGCTGTACAATCGTAAAGAAATGCATGCCTATTTCATTTGAGTCCTTAACTTTTCCTCTCAACTTCATCACAAGACTGTCTTCATAGTTTATATGAGGCCACACTGTTAAGTGCTTTCTCAAATTATTTCAACTGCTTCGATGCCTTGGCAACTTAAATATAGCGATGGTACACTCCCTTTCAACTAGGGATGTCAACTGGGTCCCGTTTAATCCCGATTAAAGTCCACTAGTGGTATGATAGTTCAAAAGAGTTTTTGTTTTTTGAGGAAAATGAACTAGGGAGCTAGCAAAAACTAACTAGATGGGACTGGCGGATGTCGTTTATTTGCCACTTACATCCCTAGTTTCATCTTACCATTTTAATTTCTTTTCGGCTGATGATGCTTCGAACCATTTAAATATAGCTTGCCATGCTCGGCAATAATTCGTCTGTCGTTTACCATGTAAGCTTATTGCCTGGATCATACGATAACTATCTCTTACTTATGTCCAGTGGAAACCTTTCAGGATGCCATTCACACTAGGACACAATGTACAACCCCAGAATCTATTTGTGGAAGCAGATGGTAGTAGTTCAGACGAAAAACTGCCGAAGAGCAGTCTGAGCACAGATATTATAGTGCTTGAGGCTCTACTAGAGGCAGAAAGAGATGGTGTGGCTGTCATGAATGAGGTAATCTTTATCTTGAGGCTGGAAATTATGGAATTAGCGGCACGCATTATGCAAGCAACCCAAGAATTGGAGGAAGTGAGAATGTTGCATTTGAAGACGAAGGAGGTCCTGCTGTTTCTGCTATCTAAAGCCCAGGGTAATCCCGGTTCTTCTTTAGATACCAGTTGAAATTGTCATTAGATTATTGTACTTGCATGTTGTGTCATGTCTCTGAATGGATTATGTTGCAAGACCCCCTATGTTTTCCATGTGTTGTAATGATCTGAATTTTTTAGGCGAGGTAATCCTCAGTACTTGTATGATTGACATAAGGTGAACTGCTTTTCATGTGAGCATATTGTATTGGATGAAATAACTGTTTGACTCAAAGTGTATCCAACCTACTGAATTCGAAGATCATGGAATTTCTAAATCATAATCATATATAAAGGTGGAATAAATCTTTGTTGTGGTTTTGAAGAAATAAATAACAAAACGTAGAATTATCTATGGATATTTGTAATCGAATACAAATTCGATTTGAATTTAGTTTGCCAGGGCCCAGGGCAAACATGAATGCTAATTCTCCCAAGTTTTGAACGAAGCGGCTAAACACCCACTATAATTTGTGGGCTGCCCAAAGCAAGTGTTTGCAAGATGGAAATTACTGTCTACCCCTGCCACTTGACATCCTTATCGACCGGATTTACACTACTGTCGATAGGCGTATAGTAGTAACTTCAATCAGACGTGACACGACGGCCTCTGAGCCATTCAAACACGGTGGGCGCCAAACGTGGGAGGCAAAACACATTTGATTCAAGCTCGTCCGAAAGACATGTGTCTCTTCCTCCATTTCCCCATTCATACACGGTGGGCGGCAAAACAAACTCTCCTCGTCAGAAATTGATGTAGGCTAATATTTTAAATAGGGGCAGATGTGTAATTTCCCTCAAACGTGACACAACCGCCCTACCTGTCAGCCCTGTTCATAAACCATGGGTGCCAACCGTGGGTGGCAAAACACCCTCTCCTCGCCCGAAATAGTTACCAGCAAATATTTGGGAGATGCGAGATTACCATCCTATCCCCAACCGACGCGATGTCCAAAATTTTAAACGGGGGATAAGTTCGTAACTTTCCCACATTTCAGAGAAGCACGTCCCAAAGTTTGAGATGCCCCTCCCCTCCATTTCCCCATTCATACACCGTCGGCGGCACGACAACCTCCGCACTGCGGCCAGCCTCCTCCGTCCGCCACCCCATCCTCCACCTTGTCGGAGCCGCTACCCCTACCCTGTCGTCCACTGCAAGAGATGGACGTCTCTCATCCACGGCGCTGGACCAGGATCCTTTCATCGCCTCCTCTCGCTTCATCGGCGCTGTCGTCCACCTTGTCGTTGCCGCTCCTACGACCACCTCGTCCACGGCAACAGGATTTATCCCCCGACCCACCCGTCTGCCGTCTAAAGTCTTCTTCCCCGCTGCCGACAACCATCGCACCTGCAGCACCCTCAACGTATCAGCATAGGCCTGCACGGCGTCACAAGAGAGGTTGTACTCTTCCATATGTGTTTAAGTTATTGATCTCACCCGGAAAATAGATCATAATTTGTTTATTGTACTTTTCTTGTCCGTACCAAATCGTAGTGGCCAGTTGAAAGCAAACATTGGTTGCGAAGTAGCTTTGTCCAGTTTGCACCTTCAGATCTGCCATCGCACGGGCACTATACTCATAAAGCTTATGGTTTCCCCCCTTTATATTCATTACCATCATTGTAGGTGCTTCGTGTCGTGCTAGCACTGCTCCTCAAGACCTCAACCCAAAGCTTATGTGTTGAAATACGAATCTGATATGATGCTCATATCACTAAAATAGAGAACATTTAATTGGTTACCTAATGTTCCTATATTCGTTTCGAAAAGCATGTGCGCCACCCACTGGTCCAGCTAGTTCCACTTTCCTGATTTTTCTCTTGATGCTTAGGGTTTTCCCCTTTTATCTACTCTACTATGATCTGCGTAGGTGCTTTCTGTCGTACTAGCATTACTCCACCCTTCAAGCTAAACAACACAACACTCAGAATTCAAAATCTTGGTTGTTCAAATATGATTGTGATGTGATACTGATATTAGTTAACTGACACATTTAGTTGGTTAGCTAAAGGTCCCACTTGAGTTTCCAAATGCATGTCGCGACATATAGAGAGACAGCATAATTGCATTTCTTCGTCACTTGTTGACCATACTTTCTTGTCCATACCAAATCTTAGTTGTTATTTCAAAGCAAACATCGGTTGCTAACTACCCTTTGCGCGGTTTGCGGCTTCAGATCTGCCATCCCACTGCCACGGTCAACACTGTACTCATCATGCTTATGGTTTCCCCATTTTATGATGACCACAATCAACCTATGTGGTTTGTGTCGTAATAGCACTGCTCCACCCATCGAGCTAAACAAGCTTAGTTGTACAAATTAATATCTGATATTATTATTGATATTAGTAAAACTGAGAGATGCTTAATTGGTTAGCTAAATGTTCCTACTTTAGTTTCGAAATGCATGTGAGCCACATATGGAGAGACCAGAAAGAATAGTATTTCTCTGTGCGCTCTGGTTCATCATGGGTGGCCAACCAACATTGTATTGAAAGACTTGTAATATCTTCAATCTGCTTTCTCTTCTGCTCTTCTTTAAGATGATCCTCTTCTCTTGCGGTCGACTGGTCAGGTCGAGTTGTTCTCCCTTAGTATATTTTGAATCTATCAGGTCAGGTCGACTTGTTCTTCTTTACTATATGTTGAAGTTGTCATCTGCGAAGTGTCATCACTTCTGGAGCTCTCATATTTTGAGTAGTAGGCCACATTATATTAATGCATACACCAAATTACAACATGCATGGCATCTCTTAAAAGAATTGCAGAGATAACACAAAGGGGTTTACATGGAGGCAGTATTGGATTAGAATCACTTCTGCATTACAAAGAAAATCTCACTTGTTTTTATGTTTTCATGCATGTCAGATATTGAACATTATCAAAATGAATATGAGAATGGGCGCACGAGAGGAATATGGCGGAACAATCCACTGGCTAACAAACTTGGCATGGTGGAGGATGGCCTATCTTATTCACCCATCAAGGTGCTTGCTCTAACTTTGCAAAGTTGTATTGGTCGCACATATTTAGCATCTGACCTCTTGCATTACTTCTACCTTGTTACACCATCTGCTTAGTTTAAGCATCATATATGAGTATATGCCATAACTATCCATTTTCTGTACCTATTCCATGTGTCGTCACACTATGTTTTTCCATTCAAATGTTGTTCTTTCATAATAGATGTCCAAAAGGAAGAGGGTGAGTGCAGATCCTCAAGGAGTACAAACTAGGTATTTGGAAAAGGTAGTGATACATGTTAAATCAGATAGATCAGCAACCACAGAAAACACAGGCCCAACTGTACCACACTTTACCCCTACTCCAGTGGCCAAACCCCTATTAGATCCGCTGAGAGCCCAGCGTCAGGTACTGTCTATGATATCAATTCAAAATTTGAACTCCTAAATTTCTGCATGTGCCTTACCTTCTCTCTTGTATGAAAACTAATTTCATATGAATCTCCTTGCTCAAAGGATCATACGATCTCACAACAATACTGGGCTCTGCATTGCTCTTGTCAGTACCTCTCTCCCTTTTGCCTTGTAACGATGTACTTAATTAATTGCTATTTGATTATGTATCATCAGTCTGCACTTGAGCTTCATTATCCTCTGTTTCTTCCAATATTATTTGATCTATATTTACTCTTTGCAAAATGTAGAATAATGGCAACACTTATAAAGAATTTTCTTTGGGGAATTTATTGAATTATCCTTCCATCAACATGGAGAAGGGCTTTGTCCAGCCCGTGTTAATATGTAATGTAAGTTCATCCTTCTCAAGCCTTCAAACTTTGTTCTAGTATAGATTTGGATAGGCATCATTTCCTCCACTACTGTTTGCTTTGCTGTTTACATCTGATTGGATGTTTGCAACAACTACCAATTTCAAATTGTAGTTGTAAAACCATGTTCCTTATGCAGAATAGATCCATTTATTTGCTTATATAATTGTGAAACCTGTTACGTGTCTCCTTGTTTCTATTTTAGAGTCGTATCTCTTACGCCAGACAGAACTTTAGGGAAGATAGTGAGCCAAACCATCTTGAGGACAGCGAGATGACCCCAAGGTCCTGTCTTGATGAAGACAGTGAGTTGAAGCTACTCACCAGCAGGTGTGAGACAACCTCTATGCAGTCGCTGCCTCAATCAGTTCGACTTCTTCAGTCTCAACTTAAAGCGGAAAGGCTTGCTTCAGCTCAGCTCTGACTTGAAGTCAAAGATGCAATGAAGATGTCAGAGGACTGCCGTGCGCACCATCATGCCAGACATCTACTGCTGATGCATCTATCGTTGACACAACTGAGGTCTACTCGGCTTCTTCGGTTGTTTGGGGGGCCCGACCTGGCCAGGCCTAGTGCCTTCTGAAGTGCTCTCAGTTTTGTATATTCTTTTGTCGGTGCATTTATTTGCACTGGTGGCAAACTTTGATGCCCAGTGGATGTAATACGTGTGATAGCCGTGATAGCCTAGCGTAAGTTGCTTGCTTATTTATTTCCTTGTTGTCTTGTTTATTTGTTTGCTTGTATTCATTGCAGTTCTTTTTCCGCGGTTTGCTAGTGGCTACAACAATAACCATGGGCTAATATTTACTGTAGTGACACTAGGCCTCCTACGGGCCGTAGAAACAGTGGGCCTTCTACGGGTCGTAGAAACAATGCGCCTTCTACGGGCCATAGAAACAATGGGCCTTCTACAGGTCGTATTATCAATGGGCCTTATACGGGCCGTATGATCGATTGGCCAAACATGGGCCAATAACAGACCGCATTATGGCCGTAAACAGGCTAGAGTTGGAATCGTCCGTTCATGGGCCGACCATAATGGGCTATCGTTAATAGGCCGTATTTGATGATGCTATGAAAATGGCCCAACGTATTAATGGACCACAAATGGGCCGATTGTAACCACGGGCTGAATTTGGCCCACAAGCAGAAAATGACAGTAACGGGCTGTAAGTAAACGAATGTTGGAAATGAGCTCAAGAATAAATGGGCTCTGAGAAGGCCGAAAGATAACATGGGCTAGAAACGGCCCAACGGAATAACGGGTCGTTAATGGGTATAAAGTGATACACTGTTCATTACGGGCCAGTTTCACCATGGGCCGTTAATGGGTGTAAAGTGATACACTGTTCATTACGGGCCAGTTTCACCACGGGCCGTTAATGGGCCAAGAGTTACAAAGGGCCTCATATGGGCCAAAAGACGTCATGGGCCATACATGGGCCAGAAGTGAAAACGGGCTAGAATCATATTGGATGGCCCAGATGATGCTACTGGGCCTAATTCGGATAGGGCATAACGGGCCCTGGGTTAGCGGGTTGTAAATGGGCTATATGCGAACATGCTGTTAAAGGCTTAACATGGGCCGGCCCCCCACCTTTTGACCAAGTCAAACGGGTCGGCCTTTTCACAGGAATGGGCCTCTGTTGGGCCGTACCACGTGTCGACGTATCATAGGCGCCTACTGTCCAATGAGTGGATGACATCTGTCCCAATGATGAGCCAACACGTGTTTCCTCCAGCCAATGATGATTTTACACGTGGAAAATCCCCATTGGTCGGGGTTGTTAATGGGTTATCGGATCCAAAACCCGACCCGATAGCTTAACGGCGTTCCGTTACGGTGGATGCCACGTGTCGATCACCTTTGATGAAAGCACTTCTGTTGACGCGCGATTTATCGTCATGGAAGTCGACACTTCTGTGATGATAATTTTGGTAATGTCATGGAACACTTCTACGACAACACAGGTATGACTATCTTGATTCTGTCATAAAATCGTCATGGATGTACATGCATGACAAAAAACACGACCTACTGTCACAAACACGTATCATCATGGAAGTGTATTTTTTGTAGTGTAGGACGTCTAGAATATGTATATCCCATTGCAACGCATGGTCATTATTCTAGTGGATAATCTAAAAGATTTTCAAGGGAGGAATAAAAGTGGAAATATTCAATCTACTGCTTGCCAATGCTTTGAGATGGTTAGCATGTGCGATATGTGTTGGCTTTGTATTTTGTAAGGCATCTGTCTTCTTATATAGTCATGTTATCTAGTCATGCTCTGCAAGTTCGTATCTCCAAGTCCTGTCCGCCATCTTTGAAGGCTTTCATCTTAGGCGTCACTCTCCAAGTCCCCTGCTATGTTGGGGAAGGTAGCAGAAATTCAAAATTTTCCTACGAGTCACCAAGATCTATCTATGGAGAAACTAGCAACAAGGGGAAGGAGAGTGCATCTGCATACCCTTGTAGATCGCTAAGCGGAAGCGTTCAAATGAACGGGGTTGATGGAGTCGTACTCGTCGTGATCCAAATCACCGATGATCCTAGTGCCGAACAGACGGCACCTCTGCGTTCAACACACATGCAGCCCGGTGACGTCTCACATGCCTTGATCCAGCAAGGAGAGAGGGAGAGGTTGGGGAAGACTCCGTCCAGCAGCAGCACGACGGCGTGGTGGTGGTGGAGGAGCGTGGCAATCCTGCAGGGCTTCGCCAAGCACCGCGGGAGAGGAGGAGGACTTGGGAGAGGGGAAGGGCTGCGCTAGAACTTGGGATGCGGCTGCCCTCCCACCCCTCCACTAATTATAGGTGGGGGAGAGAGGGGGCCAGCCCCCCTAGATCTCATGTAGGGTTGGGGGCGGCGGCCAAGGGGGGAGGAGTGCCTCCCAAGTCAAGTGGAGGCCCTCCCCCTTAGGGTTTCCCCTCTCCCATGCGCATGGGCCTTGGTGGGGCTGGTGCCCCTGGCCCATTAAGGCTAGGGCGCCCCCTTACAGCCCATGCTGCTATATTGGACGTGGTGGAACATTTTCCGGACCTCCGGACCCCTCCGAAATCCTCTGGAACCTTCTGGAAGCTTCCTGGTACAATACCGAAAAAACCCGAACTTTTCCCGGAACCCGACCAACAACTTTCCATATATAAATATTTACCTCCGGATCATTCCGGAACTTCTCATGACGTCCGGGATCTCATCCGGGACTCCGAACAACATTCGGTAACCACATACAAACTTCCTTTATAACCCTAGCGTCATCGAACCTTAAGTGTGTAGACCCTACGGGTTCGGGAACCATGCAGACATGACCGAGACGTTCTCCGGTCAATAACCAACAGCGGGATCTGGATACCCATGTTAGCTCCCACATGTTCCACGATGATCTCATTGGATGAACCATGATGTCAAGGACTCAATTGATCCCGTATACAATTCCCTTTGTTCAGCGGTATTATACTTGCCCGAGATTCGATCGTCGGTATGTCGATACCTTGTTCAATCTCATTACCGGCAAGTCTCTTTACTAGTTCTGTAACACATCATCCCGTGATCAACCCCTTGGTCACATTTGCACATTATGATATGTCCTACCGAGTGGGCCCAGAGATACCTCTCTGTCAACCGGAGTGACAAATCCCAGTCTCGATTCGTGCCAACCCAACAGACACTTTTGGAGATACCCGTAGTGCACCTTTATAGCCACCCAGTTACATTGTGACGTTTGGTACACCCAAAGCATTCCTACGGTATCCGGGAGTTGCACAATCTCATGGTCTAAGGAAATGATACTTGACATTAGAAAAGCTTTAGCATACGAACTACACGATCTTTGTGCTAGGCTTAGGATCGGGTCTTGTCCATCACATCATTCTCCTAATGATGTGATCCCGTTATCAACGACATCCAATGTCCATGGTCAGGAAACCGTAACCATCTATTGATCAACGAGCTAGTCAACTAGAGGCTTACTAGGGACATGGTATTGTCTATGTACCCACACATGTATCTGAGTTTCCTATCAATACAATTATAGCATGGATAATAAACGATTATCATGAACAAGGAAATATAATAATAACTAAGTTATTATTGCCTCTAGGGCATATTTCCAACAGTCTCCCACTTGCACTAGAGTCAATAATCTAGTTCACATCGCCATGTGATTAACACTGATAGGTCACATCGCCATGTGACCAACATCCAAAGAGTTTACTAGTGTCACTAAACTAGTTCACATCACCATGTGATTAAGACTCAATGAGTTCTGGGGTTTGATCATGTTTTGCTTGTGAGAGAGGTTTTAGTCAACGGGTCTGCAACATTCAGATCCGTTTGTACTTCGCAATTCTCTATGTCATATTGTAAATGCTGCTTCCATGCTCCACTTGGAGCTATTCCAAATGGTTGCTCCACTATATGTATCCGGTTTGCTACTCAGAGTCATTCGGATAGGTGTTAAAGCTTGCATCGACGTAACCCTTTACGCCGAACTCTTTATCACCTCCATAATCAAGAAACATGTCCTTTATTTACTCCAAGGACAATTTTGACCGCTGTCCAATGATCCATTCTTGGATCATTCTTGTACCCCTTGACTGACTCATGGCAAGGCACACTTCTGGTGCGGGACACAGCATAGCATACTATAGAGCCTACGTCTGAAGCATAGGGGACGACCTTCGTCCTTTCTCTCTCTTCTGCCGTGGTCGAGCTTTAACTCTTAACTTCATACCTTACAACTCAGGCAAGAACTCCTTCTTTGACTGATCCATCTTAAACACCTTCAAGATCATGTCAAGGTATGTGCTCATTTGAAAGTACCATTTAGCGTTTTTTATCTATCCTCATAGATCTTGATGCTCAATGTTCAAGTAGCTTAATCCAGGTTTTCCATTGAAAAACACCTTTCAAACAACCCTATATGCCTTCCAAAAATTCTACATCATTTCTGATCAACAATATGTCAACAACATATACTCATCAGAAATTCTATAGTGCTCCCACTCATTTCTTTGGAAATACAAGTTTCTCATAAACTTTGTATAAACCCAAAATCTTTGATCATCTCATCAAAGCGTACATTCCAACTCCGAGATGCTTACTCCAGTCCTTAGAAGGATTGCTGGAGCTTTGCATACTTGTTAGCATCTTTCAGGATTGACAAAAAACCTTCTGGTTGTATCACATACAACCTTTCCTCAAGAATAATGTCGAGGAAACAATGTTTTGACATCCTATCTACAAGATTTCATAAATCATGCAGTAATTGCTAACATAATCCCAACAGACTCTTAGCATCGCTACGAGTGAGAAAGTCCCATCATAGTCAACTCCTTGAACTTGTCGGAAAACTTGACGACAAGTCGAGCTTTCTTAATGGTGATACTTACCATCATTATATGTCTTCCTTTTAAAATCCATCTGTACCCAACGGCCTTACGACCATCAAGTATTTCTTCCAAAGTCATGGATCCTTTCTCGGATTTTATGGCCTCGAGCCATTCGTCGGAATCCGGGCCCACTATCGCTTCTCCATAGCTCGTAGGTTCATTGTTTGTCTAGCAAACATGACCTCTAAGACAGGATTACGTACTACTCTGAAGCAGTACGCATCCTCGCCGACCTACGAGGTTTGGTAGTGACTTGATCCGAAGTTTCATGATCACTATCATAAGCTTCCACTTCAATTGGTGTAGGTGCCACAGGAACAACTTCCTGTGCCCTGCTACACACTAGTTGAAGTGATGGTTCAACAACCTCATCAAGTCTCCACCATCCTCCCACTCAATTCTTTCGAGAGAAACTTTTCCTCGAGAAAGGACCCGTTTCTAGAAACAATTACTTTTGCTTCCGGATCTGAGATAGGAGGTATACCCAACTGTTTTGGGTGTCCTATGAAGATGCATTTTTATCCGCTTTGGGTTCGAGCTCATCAACCTGAAACTTTTTCACATAAGCGTCGCAGCCCCAAACTTTTAAGAAACGACAACTTAGGTTTCTCCAAACCATAGTTCAAACGGTGTCGTCTCAACGGAATTACGTGGTGCCCTATTAAAGTGAGTGCGGTTGTCTCTAATGCCTAACCCATGAACGATAGTGGTAATTCGATAAGAGACATCATGGTATGCCCCATATCCAATAGGGTGCATCTATGATGTTCGGACACACCATCACACTATGGTGTTCCAGGCGGTGTTAGTTGTGAAACAATTTCCACAATGTCTTAATTGCGTGCCAAAGCTCGTAACTCAGATACTCATCTCTATGATCATATCATAGACATTTTATCCTCTTGTCATGATGATCTTCAACTTCACTCTGAAATTACTTGAACCATTCAATAATTCAGACTTGTGTTTCATCAAGTAAATATACAGTATCTACTCAAATCATCCGTGAAGTAAGAACATGACGATATCCACTGTGTGCCTCAGCACTCATTGGACTGCACACATCAAAATGTATAACTTCCAACAAGTTGCTTTCTTGTTCCATCTTATTGAAAACGAGGCTTTTCAGTCATCTTGCCCATGTGGTATGATTTGCATGTCTCAAGTGATTCAAAATCAAGTGAGTCCAAATGATCCATCTGCATGGAGTTTCTCCATGCGTATATACCAATAGACATGGTCCGCATGTCCTAAACTTTCAAAAACGAGTGAGTCCAAAGATCCATCAACGTGGAGCTTCTTCATGCGTTTTATACCAATATGACTTACATGGCAGTGCCACAAGTAGGTGGTACTATCTTATATCTTTTGGCATGAACATGTGTATCACTACGATCGAGATTCAATAGACCATTCATTTTAGGTGCAAGACCATTGAAGGTATTATTCAAATAAACAGAGTAACCATTATTCTCCTTAAATGAATAACTGTATTGCGATAGACATAATCCAATCATGTCTATGCTCAACGCAAACACCAAATAACAATTATTTAGGTTTAACACCAATCTCGATGGTAGAGGGAGCGTGCGATGCTTGATCACATCAACCTTGGAAACACTTCCAACACATATCGTCAGCTCACCTTTAGCTAGTCTCAGTTTATTTCGTAGCTTTTATTTCGAGTTACTAACACTTAGCAATCAACCCGGTATCTAATACCCTAGTGCTACTAGGAGTACTAGTAAAGTACACATTAACATAATGTATATCCAATATACTTCCGTCGACCTTGCCTGCCTTCTTATCTACCAAGTATCTAGGGTGTTTCTGCTTTAGTGTCCGTTCCTCTCATTACAGAAGCACTTAGTCTCGGGTTTGGGTTCAACCTTGGGTCTTCACTAGAGCAGCAACTGTTTTGCCGTTTCATGAAGCATCCCTTCTTGCCCTTGCCCTTCTTGAAACTAGTGGTTTTACTAACCATCACAATTGATGCTCCTACTTGACTTCTACTTTCGCGGTGTCAAACATCGCGAATACTTCAAGGATCATCATATCTATCCCTGATATGTTATAGTTCATCATGAAGCTCTAGTAGCTTCATGGCAATGACTTTGGAGAAACATCACTATCTCATCTGGAAGATCAACTCCCACTCGATTCAAGTGACTATTGTACTCAGAAAATCTAAGCACAAGCTCAACGATTGAGCTTTTCTCCCTTAGTTTGCAGGCTAAGAAAATCGTCGGAGGTCTTATACCTCTTGACGTGGGCACGAGCCTGAAATCCCAATTTCATCCCTCGAAACATCTCACATGTTCTGCGACGTTTCGAAAACGTCTTTGGTGCCTCAACTCTAAACCGTTTAACTGAACTATCACGTAGTTATCAAAACGTGTATGTTAGATGTTCACAACATCTACAGACAACGTTCGAGGTTCAGCACACAGAGCGGTGCATTAAGGACATAAGCCTTCTACTGTCTGCATAATTGCTACTGTCAACTTTCAACTATATTTTATCTAGGAACATATCTAAAATAGTAGAACTGAAGTGCGAGCTATGACATAATTTGCAAAGGGCTTTTGACTATGTTCAGGATAATTAAGTTCATCTTATGAACTCCCACTCAGATAGACCTCCCTCTAGTCATCTAAGTGATTACATGATCTGAGTCAACTAGGCTGTGTCCGATCATCACGTGAGACGGACTAGTCATCATCGGTGAACATCTTCATGTGATCGTATCTACTATACGACTCATGCTCGACCTTTTGGTCTCTTGTGTTCCGAGGCCATGTCTGTACATGCTAGGCTCGTCAAGTCAACCTAAGTGTTTCACGTGTGTAAATCTGGCTTACACCCGTTGTATGTGAACGTTAGAATCTATCACACCCGATCATCACGTGGTGCTTCAAAACGAGAACTTTCGCAACAGTGCACAGTTAGGGGGAACACTTTCTTGAAATTTTAATGAGGGATCATCTTATTTACTACCGGCGTTCTAAGCAAATAAGATGCATAAACATGATAAACATCACATGCAATCAAAAAGTGACATGATATGGCCAATATCATTTTGCTCCTTTTGATCTCCATCTTCGGGGCTCCATGATCATCATCGTCACCGGCATGACACCATGATCTCCATCATCATGATCTCCATCATTGTGTCTTCATGAAGTTGTCTCACCAACTATTACTTCTACTACTATGGCTAGCGGTTTAGCAATAAAGTAAAGTAATTACATGGCGTTGTTCAATGACACGCAGGTCATACAATAAATTAAGACAACTCCTATGGCTCCTGCCGGTTGTCATACTCATCGACATGCAAGTCGTGATTCCTATTACAAGAACATGATCAATCTCATACATCACATATCATTCATCACATTCTTTTGGCCATATCACATCACATCGCATACCCTGCAAAAACAAGTTAGACGTCCTCTAATTGTTGTTTGCATGTTTTACGTGGCTACTATGGGTTTCTAGCAAGAACGTTTCTTACCTATGCAAAAACCACAACGTGATATGTCAATTGCTATTTACCCTTCATAAGGACCCTTTTCATCGAATCTGATCCGACTAAAGTGGGAGAGACTGGCACCAGCTAGCCACCTTATGCAACAAGTGCATGTTAGTCGGTGGAACCTGTCTCACGTAAGTGTACGTGTAAGGTCGGTCCGGGCCGCTTCATCCCACAATACTGCTGAATCAAGATAAGACTAGTAACGGTAAGCATATTGAAAAAAATCAACGCCCACAACTACTTTGTGTTCTACTCGTGCATAGAATCTACGCAATAGACCTAGCTCATGATGCCACTGTTGGGGAACGTAGCAGAAATTCAAAATTTTCCTACGAGTCACCAAGATCTATCTATGGAGAAACTATTAACGAGGGGAAGGAGAGTGCATCTACATACCCTTGTAGATCGCTAAGCGGAAGCATTCAAGTGAACGGGGTTGATGGAGTCGTACTCGTTGTGATCCAAATCACCGATGATCCTAGTGCCGAACGGACGGCACCTCCGCGTTCAACACACATGCAGCCCAGTGACGTCTCCCATGCCTTGATCCAGCAAGGAGAGAGGGAGAGGTTGGGGAAGACTCCGTCCAGCAGCAGCACGACGGCGTGGTGGTGGTGGAGGAGCGTGGCAATCCTGCAGGGCTTCGCCAAGCACCGCGGGAGAGGAGGAGGACATGGGAGAGGGGAAGGGCTGCGCCAGAACTTGGGGTGCGGCTGCCCTCCCACCCCTCCACTATTTATAGGCGGGGGGAGAGGGGGCTGTCCACCCTAGATCTCATCTAGGGTTGGGGGCGGCAGCCAAGGGGGGAGGAGTGCCTCCCAAGTCAAGTGGAGGCCCTCCCCCTTAGGGTTTCCCCTCTCCCATGCGCATGGGCCTTGGGGGGCTGGTGCCCCTGGCCCATTAAGGCTAGGGCGCCCCCTTACAGCCCATGCTGCTGTATTGGACGTGGTGGAACATTTTCCGGACCTCCGGACCCCTCCGGAATCCTCCGGAACCTTCTGGAAGCTTCCCGGTACAATACCGAAAAAAACCCGAACTTTTCCCGGAACTCGAACAACAACTTTCCATATATAAATCTTTACCTCCGGACCATTCCGGAACTCCTCGTGACGTCCGAGATCTCATCCGGGACTCCGAACAACATTCGGTAACCACATACAAACTTCCTTTATAACCCTAGTGTCATCGAACCTTAAGTGTGTAGACCCTACGGGTTCGGGAACCATGCAGACATGACCAAGACGTTCTCCGGTCAATAACCAACAGCGGGATCTGGATACCCATGTTGGCTCCCACATGTTCCACGAAGATCTCATTGGATGAACCACGATGTCAAGGACTCAATCGATCCCGTATACAATTCCCTTTGTCCAGCGGTATTATACTTGTCCGAGATTCGATCGTCGGTATGCCGATACCTTATTCAATCTCGTTACCGGCAAGTCTCTTTACTCGTTACATAACACATCATCCCGTGATCAAACCCTTGGCCACATTGTGCACATTATGATGATGTCCTACCGAGTGGGCCCAGAGATACCTCTCCGTCAACTGGAGTGACAAATCCCAGTCTCGATTCGTGCCAACCCAACGGACACTTTTGGAGATATTCGTAGTGCACCTTTATAGCCACCCAGTTACATTGTGATGTTTGGTACACCCAAAGAATTCCTACGGTATCCGGGAGTTGCACAATCTCATGGTCTAAGGAAATGATACTTGACATTAGAAAAGCTTTAGCATACGAACTACACGATCTTTGTGCTAGGCTTAGGATCGGGTCTTGTCCATCACATCATTCTCCTAATGATGTGATCCCGTTATCAACGACATCCAATGTCCATGGTCAGGAAACCGTAACCATCTATTGATCAACGAGCTAGTCAAGTAGAGGCTTACTAGGGACATGGTGTTGTCTATGTACCCACACATGTATCTGAGTTTCCTATCAATACAATTATAGCATGGATAATAAACGATTATCATGAACAAGGAAATATAATAATAACTAATTTATTATTGCCTCTAGGGCATATTTCCAACATGCTACCTCTTGAGCATGCGTTGGTTTTTCCCTTGAAGAGGAAAGGGTGATGCAGCAAAGTAGCGTAAGTATTTCCCTCAGTTTTTGAGAACCAATGTATCAATACAGTAGGAGGCTCCTCAAAAGTCCCACGTACCTACACAAACAAGCAAGAACCTCGCAACCAATGCGATAAAGGGGTTGTCAATCCCTTCACGGTAACTTGCAAAAGTGAGATCTGATAGAGATAATAAGATAAGATAAATATTTTTGGTATTTTTATGATATAGATTGGAAAGTAAAAGATGCAAATAAAAGTAGATCGAAAACTTATATAATAAAAGATAGACCCGGGGGCCATAGGTTTCACTAGTGGCTTCTCTCAAGATAGCATAAGTATTACGATGGGTGAACAAATTAATGTCGAGCAAGTGATAGAAAAGTGCATAGTTATGAGATTATCTAGGCATGATCATGTATATAGGCATCACGTCTACAACAAGTAGATCGAAACGATTCTGCATCTACTACTATTACTCCACACATCGGTCGACTCCTGCATGCATCTAGAATATTAAGTTCATAAGAACAGAGTAACGCATTAAGCAAGATGACATGATGTAGAGGGATAAACTCAAGCAATATGATATAAACCCCATCTTTTTATCCTTGATGGCAACAATACAATACGTGCCTTGCTGCCCCTGCTGTCACTGGGAAAGGACACCGCAAGATTGAACCCAAAGCTAAGCACTTCTCCCATTGCAAGAAAGATCAATCTAGTAGGCCAAACCAAACTGATAATTCGAAGAGACTTGCAAAGATAACCAATCACACATAAAAGAATTCAGAGAAGATTCAATTATTTCTCATAGATAAACTTGATCATAAACCCACAATTCATCGGATCTCGACAAACATACCGCAAAAAGAGTTACATCGAATAGATCTCCAAGAAGATCGAGGATAACATTGTATTGAGATTCAAAGAGAGAGAAGAAGCCATCTAGCTAATAACTATGAACCCGAAGGTCTGTGGTAAACTACTCACAACTCATCGGAGAGTCCTTGGAGATGATGTAGAGGCCCTCCGTGGTCGATTCCCCCTTTGGCGTAGCTCTGACGAAGGCTCCAAGATGGGATCTCGCGGATATAGAAAGTTGCGGCGGTGGAAATAGTTTTTGTGATGCTCCTGGATGTTTTCGGGGTACGTGGATATATATAGGAGGAAGAAGTACGTCGGTGGAGCCACGAGGGGCCCACAAGGCAGGGGGCGCACCCACCCCCTTAGGGGGCGCTGGCCACCCTCGTGGCTTCCTTGGCTGCTTCTTGACGTCCACTCCAATTCTCCTGGATTGCGTTTGTTCCAAAAAGATCACTCCCAAAGGTTTCATTCCGTTTGGACTCCGTTTGATATTCCTTTCCTTTGATATACTGAAATAGGCAAAAAAAACAGCAATTCGGGCTGGGCCTTCGGTTAGTAGATTAGTCCCAAAAAATGATATAAAAGTGTAAAGTAAAGCCCATAAACATCCAAAATAGCTAATATAATAGCATGGAACAATCAAAAATTATAGATACGTTGGAGACGTATCAAGCATCCCCAAGTTTAATTCCTGCTTGTCCTCGAGTAGGTAAATGATAAAAATAGAATTTTTGATGTGGAATGCTACCTAGCATATTTCTCAATGTAATTTTCTTTATTGTGGCATGAATGTTCAGATCCAAGTGATTCAAAATAAAAGTTCATATTGACATAAAAACAATAATACTTCAAGCATACTAACAAAGCAATCATGTCTTCTAAAAATATCATGGCTAAAGAAAGCTATCCCTACAAAATCATGTAGTCTGGCTATGCTCTATCTTCATCACACAAAGTATTTAATCATGCACAACCCCGATGACAAGCCAAGCAATTGTTTCATACTTTAGAATTTTCAAAAAAATTCAACTTCCACGCAACATATGAGCGTGAGCCATGGACATAGCACTATATGTGGAATAGAATGGTGGTTGTGGAGAAGACAAAAAAGGAGAAGATGGTCTCACATCAACTACGCGTATCAACGGGCTATGGAGATGCCCATTAATAGATATCAATGTGAGTGAGTAGGGATTTCCATGTAACGGATGCACTAGAGCTATAAATGTATGAAAGCTCAACAAAAGGAACTAAGTGGGTCTGCATCCAACTCGCCTGCTCACGAAGACCTATGGCATTTTGAGGAAGCCCATCATTAGAATATACAAGCCAAGTTCTATAATGAAAAATTCCCACTAGTATATGAAAGTGACAACATAGGAGACTATCTGTCATGAAGATCATGGTGCTACTTTGAAGCACAAGTGTAGTAAAGGATAGTAGCATTGTCCCTTCTCTCTTTTTATCTCATTTTTTGTTTCTTTTCCCCTTTTTTTTCTTTTTTTATTTGGCCTTTCCCTTTTTTTCATTTGGCCTTTCCCTTTTTTTTTAGTTGGCCTTTTTTATATAAAGTCCAAAGTCTCATCCCGACTTGTGAGGGAATCATAGTCTCCATCATCCTTTCCTCACTTGGGATAGTGCTCTAATAATCAAGATCATCACACTTTTATTTACTTACAACTCAAGATTACAACTCGATACTTAGAACAAAATATGACTCTATGAATGCCTCCGGCGGTGTACCGGGATATGCAATGAATCAAGAGTGACATGTATGGAAGAATTGTGAAGGTGGCTTTGCCACAAATACGATGTCAACTACATGATCATGCGAAGAGCAATATGCCAATGATGATGTGCGTCATAATAAACAGAATGGTGGAAAGTTGCATGGCAATATATCTCGGAATGGCTATGGAAATGCCATAATAGGTAGGTATGGTGGCTGTTTTGAGGAAAGTATATGGTGGGTGTATGGTACCGACGAAAGTTGTGCGGCACAAGAGAGGCTAGAAATGGTGGAAGGGTGAGAGTGCGTATAATCCATGGACTCAACATTAGTCATAAAGAACTCATATACTTATTGCAAAAATCTACAAGTCATTGAAAACAAAGTACTACGTGCATGCTCCTAGGGGGATAGATTGGTAGGAAAAGACCATCGCTCATCCCCAACCGCCACTCATAAGGAAGACAATCAATAAATAAATTATGCTCCAACTTCATCACAAAGCGGTTCACCATACGTGCATGTTGCGGGAATCACAAACTTCAACACAAGTATTCCTCAAATTCATAATTACTCCACTAGCATGACTCTAATATCACCATCCTCATATCTCAAAAAAATTATCAAGCATCAAATTGATCACAACATCCAATTCACTTTCTATGATAGTTTTTATTATACCCAACTTGGATGCCCATCATTCTAGGACCAATTTTATAACCATAGAAAATACCATGCTGTTTTATAAGACTCTCAAAATAATATAAGTGAAGCATGAGAGATCAAAATTTCTACAAAATTAAACCACCGCCATGCTCTAAAATATATAAGTGAAGTACTAGAACAAAAATTATCTAGCTGAAAAGATATAAGTGAAGCACATAGAGTATTCTAATAAATTCCAAATCAAGTGTGTCTCTCCCAAAAGGTGTGTACATCAAGGATGATGGTGGTAAACTAAAAAACAAAGACTCATATCATACAAGACGCTCCAAGCAAAACACATATCATGTGGCAAATGAAAATATAGCTCCAAGTAAAGTTACCGATAGACGAAGACGAAAGAGGGGATGCCTTCCGGGGCATCACCAAGCTTAGGATTTTGGTTGTACTTGAATATCTTGGGGTGTCATGGGCATCCCCAAGCTTTGGCTCTTGTCAATCCTTATTCCATAGCCCATCAAATCTTTACCCAAAACTTGAAAACTTCACAACACAAAACTCAACAGGAAATCTCATAAGCGACGTTAGTGCAAGAAAGAAAAACCACCACTTAAGGTACTGTAATGAACTCATTCTTTATTTATATTGGTGTTAAACCTACTGTATTCCAACTTCTCTATGGTTCATACCCCCCGATACTAGCCATGGATGCATCAAAATAAGCAATCAACACGCGGAAAACAGAATCTGTCAAAAACAGAACAGTCTGTAGCAATCTGTAACTTTATAATACTTATGGAACTCTAAAACTCCTACAAAAATAGGAAGTCCTAGGAAATTTGTCTATTGATCTACATCAAAAGGAATCAACGCAAAAGCACGTTTCTGTGATTTATTGAATTTGTTTTCGTGAGCGCAAAAGTTTCTGTTTTTCAGCAGAATCAAATTAACTATTCCCGTAGGTTATCCTATAGGTTCTACTTGGCACAAACACTAATTAAAACATAAAACCACATCTAAACAGAGGCTAAATAAATTATTTATTACTAAACAGAATCAAAAAGCAAGGAACAAAAATAAAATTGGGTTGCCTCCCAACAAGCGCTATCGTTTTACGCCCCTAGCTAGGCATAAAAGCGAGAATAGATCTAAGTATTTCCATCCTTTGCATTGGGAAAGGAAAGAGAAAATTTCTTATCTATAGCATTTATCCTTATATTTTGTGAAAGCACATGGCCATTAATGGAGGAAGAAAGATTAAGCACGTTACGGAAATTTGCATCTATGCTAGCCTTCATTTCTTTGATAATTTCATTTTGATAAAAGCATAAGAGAGTGGTGGATTCAACCTTATCATTCATGGGGTGCCCAAATATAGTTTTCATTTTTTCATAAGTATCTATAGCATCCCCCTCAAGAAAACCTTCTTCAAAAATAGAATCTAAAACTTGCTTAAACGAAGAGGGTAAGCTGACATAAAAGCTTTTTAGGTATATCTCAATTTGATATAGTGGCACATAGCTAGCTTGAATCCTTAATAGCCTATCCCAAGCATATTTTAAAGACTCATCAAGTAAATAACGAAAAATTCTGGAATCATCTTCATCAAAATTATTCGAATTCTCATTGGTAACACTGGTAGGTATTTCCATAGCATCATTATGTATGAGCTTAGAGAGGATAGAGGGACTATCCAAGGTACTAAAACCCTGGAAAGGACCCTTAGTTCTTTTTGATTCGGCCATGATAACGGAAGGCAAATGGTAAAAAGAGGGCAAATAAGATGGCAAGGGTGAAGTGGGGGAGAGGAAAACGACAGGCAAAAGGCAAATAATGTAATGCGAGGGAGATGAGTTTGTGATGGGTACTTGGTATGTCTTCACTTGAGCGAAGACCTCCCCGGCAACGGCGCCAGAAATCCTTCTCGCTACCTCTTGAGCATGTGTTGGTTTTTCCCTTGAAGAGGAAAGGGTGATGCAGCAAAGTAGCATAAGTATTTCCCTGGGTTTTTGAGAACGAAGGTATCAATCCAGTAGGAGGCTCCTCAAAAGTCCCTCCTACCTACACAAACATGCAAGAACCTCACAACCAACGCGATAAAGGTGTTGTCAATCCCTTCACGGTAACTTGCGAAAGTGAAACTGATAGAGATAATAAGATAAGATAAATATTTTTGGTATTTTTATGATATAGATTGGAAAGTAAAAGATGCAAATAAAAGTAGATGGAAAACTTATATAATAAAAGATAGACCCGGGGGCCATAGGTTTCACTAGTGGCTTCTCTCAAGATAGCATAAGTATTACGATGGTGAACAAATTACTATCGAGCAATTGATAGAAAAGTGCATAGTTATGAGATTATCTAGGCATGATCATGTATATAGGCATCATGTCCGCAACAAGTAGATCGAAACGATTCTGCATCTACTACTATTACTCCACACATCGACCGACTCCTGCCTGCATCTAGAGTATTAAGTTCATAAGAACAGAGTAACGCATTAAGCAAGATGACATGATGTAGAGGGATAAACTCAAGCAATATGATATAAACCCCATCTTTTTATCCTTGATGGCAACAATACAATACATGCCTTGCTGCCCCTGCTGTCATTGGGAAAGGACACCGCAAGATTGAACCCAAAGCTAAGCACTTCTCCCATTGCAAGAAAGATCAATCTAGTAGGCCAAACCAAACTAATAATTCGAAGAGACTTGCAAAGATAACCAATCACACATAAAAGAATTCAGAGAAGATTCAATTATTCCTCATAGATAAACTTGATCATAAACCCACAATTCGTCGGATCTCGACAAACACACCACAAAAAGAGTTATGTCGAATAGATCTCCAAGAAGATCGAGGAGAACATTGTATTGAGATTCAAAGAGAGAGAAGAAGCCATCTAGCTAATAACTATGGACCCGAAGGTTGTGGTAAACTACTCACAACTCATCGGAGAGGCCTTGGAGATGATGTAGAGGCCCTCCATGGTCGATTCCCCCTCCAACGGAGCGCCGGCGAAGGCTCCAAGATGGTATCTCGCGGATACAGAAAGTTGCAGCGGTGGAAATAGTTTTTCGTGGTGCTCCTGGATGTTTTCGGTGTACATGGATATATAGGAGGAAGAAGTACGTCGGTGGAGCCACGAGGGGCCCACGAGGCAGGGGGTGCGCCCACCCCCTTAGGGCGCGCCGGCCATCCTCGTGGCCTCCTCGGCTGCTTCTTGACGTCCACTCCAAGACTCATGGATTGCGTTTGTTCCAAAAAGATCGCTCCCGAAGGTTTCATTCCGTTTGGACTTCATTTGATATTCCTTTCCTGTGATATACTGAAATAGGCAAAAAACAGCAATTCGGGCTGGGCCTCTTGTTAGTAGGTTAGTCCCAAAAAATGATATAAAAGTGTAAAGTGAAGCCCATAGACATCCAAAACAGGTAATATAATAGCATGGAACAATCAAAAATTATAGATACGTTGGAGACGTATCATCCCCATTGGTAGTTTACTTATTTTTAAGACTTTGGGCATGCTCCTGTTTGTTTGGGGACTCCTTGGGAATCGCCTATAGGGTTGTCATCATTTTTTATTTACTAGCAAAGGTTATATGCAATCATACACTGCAAATAGCTCTATCAAGATATTTGACCATATGTTTTGATGCCCTTTGTTAAGATATTTAATTATTATTAAGATATAAACAATCACACACTCATATATAACTACAATTCATCTAAGTGGTGCAAACTAATTTGTGAGTATATGCATTCTATAAACTTCTCTAGCCTAGAGAATTTCAAGTTAATGAAAGGTTTTAATGTTTTTTACAATAAACATCTAACATGAATTTCCTTGCGCAACAATTTTAAGTTTTGTGCAGATGGACGGATAGTAGAGTTCTAATGAACATATTTTATACTAATATTTATGACTCTTTGTTACATGACTAAAATTGCCCAATTTAATATAATATATATAATTGTGAAGATGGTATGTTGAGAGAATGAGTATAAAAAATAAATAAGTTCAATATAAATAAGTAAAACCATTTATTTTGGCCCTCCCTAGTCTTGAAATTACTTTGATTTTGTTGGTTACAATGATTAGGATGAGACAAACAAAAGCTATGTGGCATTTCCTATCACTGAGTTCCATGAAACTCATTGTTGGGGATATTCCCCATGAATAAGACCCGGAATTAGTGTGACTCAGCTTTGAGCTTGTATGCTCTTGGAGTCACACCACCTTCGGGTCGTGATGAAGCTAAATAAGAGGAAAGACCGAAGGCCCAAAATGAGACCCGACATGTGGGTGCAGACTCTCACATGAGCTTTGTGGGCCGATTCTCAAAGAGACGCAGGAGAGACTTTCCTAACTAGATACGATTTAAGAGTACGACCGACCCAGAATCTTCTGTATAGTCAGGGACTCGTCTTATTATATAAAGGAGAATTCCTAGAACCCAAAGGGGAGGTTACACTCTCTCGAGATATATGGAGAGAAATAACATTCTTGTAATCGGCATCTATATCAATCAAGTAGGAGTAGCCTTTTACCTCCATCGTGAGGGGATGAACTTGGGTAAAACTCGCGTTCCTCGTTTCTAATCAACCCCGTTCAAGCTACCACCTGGTTGCGATGGCCTCATGACTTGGTCCTTTCACGAGGACATCTGCTGTGACAAAACCACGACACTCACCATGTTGAGCAGATCTACAAGTGATGCAGCATCAAAATGACAAGTTCTCACGGTCAAATGAATTAACTGTCTGTTATGCTGTATTCGTGTGATCTTCAAGAAACTGCAACCACCGCTCTCTCCCCCATCACTCATTCTGGTCATAGGAGAGTTGTGACTTGGGAATAGAATATGTGAAACACGAGGACGCACGCTAATATTAGATCGATATGTGTGTTTATTGATGACACTCTTTCAATGGTCATGGACATTGATCTACAAGACATTTATATGAGCACACATTATAGAACTTGGAGTTGCACCGACTTAATTGAGGCACCGTGATAACATATAGGTCTCGTCTAATGTGTATGTTATGTACTTATGCCTGACATTGCCATTTGTACTTATATGCGTAGTGTTTTGCTTGGGTTAGCAAATGCTACTTTGTAACCTAATAGTTATAAAGATTACTCATTTGTTTGTCATGAAGCAAGATGTGAGGTATGGTTAGTTAAGATGGGATTTCCCATTTACTGGATGAGCTTTTTGTTTTTATTTGCTTTGGCCTAGAGGATTTTACTTTAGCATAAGGTTTTAAATAAAAATTTTGAAAATGAAAAGAAAGTAACATCAATTTCCTTGTACAATATGCTTTTGAGTTTTGTGCAAATATCTTTGCTATGTTTGGATATCAGAGTTTCAATGAAAATAGTGTTTATATTAATATTTAGAGACATTTTTACACGACTGTATTTTCTTAATATAATAGAAAAATATAATTATAAAGATGGTATGCTGAGAGAATGAGTAAAAACTAAACATGTTCAATATAAATAATTGATAACCAATATAAATAATATCTCGGTCTACCAGTTACAATGATCATGATGAGAAAAAATACGACAACTAGATGCCATCTCATTCCCGTCCACTACTAGGGTTACCTAGTAGTAGCGCTGGTTTTAGAGCTACTAGTAGCGCTTGTACCAGCGCTACCACTAAGGGGCTACAACTAACTGGTAGTAGTAGCACTGGTTTACCAGCGCTACTGATACACCTAGTTAGCATTAACGCTCTTGTTGGAAAAGCGCTGCTGATATAGGTAAGCAGCAGTAGCGTTTCTTCTGAAAATCGCTACTGCTTAGTTTTTCTGTTTTTTTAGTTGCATCTATTTTTGCTATATTTGTATATGTTTTATATACAGTACTTCCATCATATGATTTTATGACCATGATTAGTTAGTATATACAATAGTGTGTGAAATGAAGGTGGATTAGGTTCAAGTGGAGGCAACATGTGGCCACATGTTTCCTCCACTTGAACCTAATCCACCTTCATTTCACACACTGTTGTCTAAGGTGGATTAGGTTCAAGTGGAGGCAACATGTGGTGCACCACATGTTGCCTCCATTTGAATCTAATTCACTTAGACAAGCTATTTAATCATTATCATAGTCACTACAACCAACACTAGCTATTTAATCATTATAGTCATAGTGTAGCACACATCATCATCTTCAAACTCATTCTAGCTAGCTAATCACCACCAACACTAGCTATGGTAGCTATCTAATCACCACCAACACTAGCTAATAATAATCATCATAGTCATTACCACCAACACTAGCTATTTAATCATCATAGTCATAGTGTAGCACATCATCATCTTCAAACTCATTCTAGCTAGCTAATCACTCCTGCTGCTCTCTCATGTAAAATAGCATAGAACATGTGTAGCACTCCTGATTCATCATATTGGAGCATGCAGATGAACCTGTCTCCTAATTGTGGGGTGCATTTCTGATTGCTGCCCCTAGTACTTCTTTGTGATCCTTCACAATTTTGCTCCAGTCTTTGACTATTAAGACTTGCTTGCTTTTAGAAATCCTGAATGCACTCATGTACAACGTAGGATGTCTTGGCCGTAAGCTAACCATGGACACACGACCTTTAGCCTCGATCCACTTAGGCACAACTATCATTGGGAGTCCCTGGTGAAGAACATCGTAGTAACATACTTAGCAATGAAGTTTAGCTTAAAAAATAATGTATGCAAAAGATGCAACGATGACAAATAGTAAAAATCTTACCATCTTTCTTAAATAGATGTGACCGTAGTTCAGTACGAATACTATTGGTCGCACATTTTGAGTACTAAGATTTTCAAGTTCAGGAAAATAGTTTGTCTTGACAGTATGAAGATCCTCAAGCCATGAAACATAGTGACTTATCTCCTCGCAGTTTAGTTCAGCCCCGGGATAGTAGTAGGTCATGTCTACCAAGCGCCAGACATGTTTGCTTGAATGGAAATAAGCTGTCAATACAGTTTGTCAACTATTTTTGAATAAACAATATCCAAGACATAAATATGGTTGAGAAACTCACATAATGGAAGAACTGGAGGCCTCATCGACCAAGATGTCGATATTGTTGGGGAACGTAGCAGAAATTCAAAAAAATTCCTACGTAACACCAAGATCTATCTATGGAGAGACCAGCAACGAGTAGAAAGGGAGTGCATCTACATACCCTTGTAGATCGCTAAGCGGAAGCGTTCAAGTGAACGGGGTTGATGGAGTCGTACTCGTCGTGATTCAAATCACCGATGATCAAGTGCCGAACGGACGGCACCTCCGCGTTCAACACACGTACAGCTCGACGATGTCTCCCACGCCTTGATCCAGCAAGGAGAGAGGGAGAGGTTGAGGAAGACTCCATCCAGCAGCAGCACAACGGCGTGGTGGTGATGGAGGAGCGTGGCAATCCTGCAGGGCTTCGCCAAGCACCTACGGGAGAGGAGGAGGTGTGGCGGGAGGGAGGGAGGCGCCAAGGGCTCAGGTATGGATGCCCTCCCTCCCCTCCACTATATATAGGGGCAGGGGAGAAGGGGGAGGCGCAGCCTTGCCCCCTACTCCAAGAAAGGGGTGCGGCTAAGGAGGGGGGGAGGAGTCCATCCTCCCCAAGGCACCTCGGAGGTGCCTTCCCCCTTTAGGACTCTCCCCTTTTTCCTTTATCTTGGCGCATGGGCCTCTAGGGGCTGGTGCCCTTGGCCCATGTAGGCCAAGGCGCACCCCCTACAGCCCATGTGGCCCCCCGGGGCAGGTGGCCCCACCCGGTGGGCCCCCGGGACCCTTCCGGTGGTCCCGGTACAATACCGATGACCCCGAAACTTGTCCCGATGGCCGAAATAGGAGTTCCTATATATAAATCTTTACCTCTGGACCATTCCGGAACTCCTCGTGATGTCTGGGATCTCATCCGGGACTCCGAACAACATTCGATAACCACATACAAGCTTCCTTTATAACCCTAGCGTCATCGAACCTTAAGTGTGTAGACCCTACGGGTTCGGGAGACATGCAGACATGACCGAGACGTTCTCCAGTCAATAACCAACAGCGGGATCTGGATACCCATGTTGGCTCCCACATGTTCCACGATGATCTCATCGGATGAACCACGATGTCAAGGACTTAATCAATCCCGTATTCAATTCCCTTTGTCTATCGGTATTTTACTTGCCCGAGATTTGATCGTCGGTATCCAATACCTTGTTCAATCTCGTTACCGGCAAGTCACTTTACTCGTTCCGTAACACATCATCCCATGATCAACTCCTTGGTCACATTGCGCATATGATGATGCCCTACCGAGTGGGCCCAGAGATACCTCTCCGTTTACACGGAGTGACAAATCCCAGTCTCGATCCGCATAAAACAATAGATACTTTCGGAGATACCTGTAGTGCACCTTTATAGTCACCCAGTTACGTTGTGACGTTTGATACACCCAAAGCACTCCTACGGTATCCAGGAGTTACACGATCTCATGGTCAAAGGAAGAGATACTTGACATTGGCAAAGCTCTAGCAAACGAACTACACGATCTTTGTGCTATGCTTAGGATTGGGTCTTGTCCATCACATCATTCTCCTAATGATGTGATCCCATTATCAACGACATCCAATGTCCATAGCCAGGAAACCATGACTATCTGTTGATCACAACGAGCTAGTCAACTAGAGGCTCACTAGGGACATATTGTGGTCTATGTATTCACACGTGTATTACGATTTCCGGATAATACAGTTATAGCATGAATAAAAGACAATTATCATGAACAAGGAAATATAATAATAATATTTTTATTATTGCCTCTAGGGCATATTTCCAACAGTCTCCCACTTGCACTAGAGTCAATAATCTAGTTCACATCGCCATGTGATTAACACTCACAGGTCACATCGCCATGTGACTAACACCCAAGAGTTTACTAGAATCAGTAGTCTAGTTCACATCACTATGTGATTAATACTCAATGAGTTTTAGGTTTGATCATGTTGCTTGTGAGAGAGGTTTTAGTCAACGGGTCCGAACCTTTCAGATCCGTGTGTGTTTTACAAATCTCTATGTCATCTCCTAGATGTAGCTACCACGCTCTATTTGGAGCTAATCCGAATAACTGTTCTACTTGGAGCTATTCTAAATTATTGCTCCATTATATGTATCCGGTCTCTCTACTCAGAGCTATCCGGATAGGTGTCAAGCTTGCATCGTCGTAACCTTTACGACAAACTCTTTTACCACCTCCATAATCGAGAAAATTCCTTAGTCCACTAGTTACTAAGGATAACTTTGACCGCTGTCCTGTGAGCCATTCTTGGATCACTCTTGTACCCCTTGACCGACTCATGGTAAGGCACACTTCAGGTGCAGTACACAGCATAGCATACTGTAGAGCCTACGTCTAAAGCATAGGGGACGTCCTTCGTCCTTTCTCTCTTTTCTGTCGTGGTCGAGCTTTAAGTCTTAACTTCGTACCTTACAACTCAGGCAAGAACTCCTTCTTTGACTGGTCCATCTTGAACACCTTCAAGATCATGTCAAGGTATGTGCTCATTTGAAAGTATTATTAAGCATTTTGATCTATCCTTATAGATCTTGATGCTCAATGTTCAAGTAGCTTAATCCAGGCTTTCCATTGAAAAACACTTTCAAAATAACCCTATATGCTTTCCAGAAATTCTACGTCATTTCTGATCAACAATATGTCAACAACATATACTCATCAGAAATTCTATAGTGCTCCCACTCACCTTTTGGAAATACAAGTTTCTCGTAAACTTTTTACAAACCCAAAATCTTTGATCATCATCAAAGCACACATTCCAACTCCGAGATGCTCACTCCAGTCCTTAGAAGGATTGCTGGAGCTTTGCATACTTATTAGCATCTTTTGGGATTGACAAAACCTTCCGGTTGTATCACATACAACCTTTCCTCAAGTATAACGTCGAGGAAACAATGTTTTGACATCTTATCTGCAAGATTTCCTCAATCATGCAGTAACTGCTAATCCAATTCCAACAGACTCTTAGCATCGCTACGAGTGAGAAAACCTCACCGTAATCAACTCCTTGAACTTGTCGGAAAATATCTTAACGACAAGTCGAGCTTTCTTAATGGTAATTCTTACCATCATTGTCTGTCTTCCTTTTAAAATCCATCCGTACCCAATGGCCTTACGACCATCAAGTATTTCTTCCAAAGTCATGGATCCGTTCTCGGATTTTATGGCCTCGAGCCATTTATCAGAATCCGGGCCCACCATCGCTTCTCCATAGCTCGTAGGTTCATTGTTGTCTAGCAACATGACCTTCAAGACAGGATTACGTACCACTCTGAAGTAGTACGCATCCTTGTCATCCTACGAGGTTTGGGAGTGACTTGATCCGAAGTTTCATGATCAATATCATAAGCTTCCACTTCAATTGGTGTAGGTGCCACAGGAACAACTCCCTGTGCCCTGTCACACACTAGTTGAAGAGACGGTTCAATAACCTCATCAAGTTTCCACCATCCTCCCACTCAATTCTTTCGAGAGAAACTTTTCCTCGAGAAAGGACCTGATTCTCGAAAGAATCCCTTATTGCTTTCGGATCTGAGACAGGAGGTATACCCAACTGTTTTGGGTGTCCTATGAAGATGTATTTTATCCGCTTTGGGTTCGAGCTTAATCCTGAAACCTTTTCACATAAGCGTCGCAGCCCCAAACCTTTAAGAAACGACAACTTAGGTTTCTCTAAACCATAATTCATACGGTGTCATCTCATCGGAATTACGTGGTGCCCTATTTAAAGTGAATGTGGTTGTCTCTAATGCCTAACCCATGAACGATAGTGGTAATTCGATAAGAGACATCATGGTACGCACCATATCCAATAGGGTGCAACTATGATGTTCGGACACACCATCACATTATGGTGTTCCAGGCGGTATTAATTTCGAAACAATTTCCACAATGTCTTAATTGTGTGCCAAAACTCGTAACTCAGATATTCATCTCTATGATCATATCATAGACATTTTATCCTCTTGTCACAATGATCTGCTACTTCACTCTGAAATTACTTGAACCATTCAATAATTCAGACTTGTGTTTCATCAAGTAAATATACTCAACATTTACTCGAATCATCTGTGAAGTAAGAACATAATGATATTCACTGCATGCCTCAGCACTCATTCGACTGCACACATCAAAATGTGTTACTTCCAACAAGTTGCCATCTTGTTCCATCTTACTGAAAATGAGGCTTTTCAGTCATCTTGCCCATGTGGTATGATTTGCATATCTCAAGTGATTCAAAATCAAGTGAGTCCGAACGATCCATTTGCATGGAGTTTCTTCATGCATATACACCAATAGACATGGTTCGCATGTCTCAAACTTTTCAAAAACGAGTGAGTCCAAAGATCCATCAACATGGAGCTTCTTCATGCGTTCTATACCATTATGACTTACATGGCAGTGCCACATGTAAGTGGTACTATCATTACTATCTTATATCTTTTGGCATGAAAATGTGTATCACTACGATTGAGATTCAATAAACCATTCAGGTTTAATACTAATCTTGATGGTAGAGGGAGCGTGCGATGTTTGATCACATCAAACTTGGAAACACTTCCAACACATATCGTCAGCTCTCCTTTAGCTAGTCTCCGTTTATTCCGTAGCTTTTATTTCGAGTTACTAACACTTAGCAACCGAACCGGTATCTAATACCCTGGTGCTACTAGGAGTACTAGTAAAGTACACATTAACATAATGTATATCCAATATACTTCCATTGACCTTGCCAGCCTTCTCATCTACCAAGTATCTAGGGTGGTTCCGCTTCAGTGTCCGTTCCTCTCATTACAGAAGCACTTAGTCTCGGGTTTGGGTTCAACCTCGGGTTTCTTCACTGGTCCAGCAGCTGATTTGCCGTTTCATGAAGTATCCCTTCTTGCCCTTGCCCTTCTTGAAACTAGTGGTTTCACCAACCATCAACAATTGATGCTCCTTCTTGATTTCTACTTTCGCGGTGTCAAACATCGTGAATACCTCAAGGATCATCTTATTTATCCCTGATATGTTATAGTTCATCACGAAGCTCTAGCAGCTCGGTGGCAATGACTTTGGAGAAACATCACTATCTCATTTGGAAGATCAACTCCCACTCAATTCAAGTGATTGTTGCACTCAGACAATCTGAGCACAAGCTCAACGATTGAGATTTTCTCCCTTAGTTTGCAGGCTAAGAGAATCGTCGGAGGTCTTATACCTCTTGACGTGAGCACAAGCCTGAAATCCCAATTTCAGCCCTCGAAACATCTCATATGTTCCGCGATGTTTCGAAAACGTCTTTGGTGCCTCTACTTAAACCATTTAATTGAACTATCACGTAGTTATCAAAACGTGTATGTCCGATGTTCGCAACATCGACAAACGACGTTGGGGTTCAGCACACTGAGCGGTGCATTAAGGACATAAGCTTTCTACTGATCGCATAATCGCTACTATCAACTTTCAACTTTATTTTCTCTAGGAACATATCTAAACAGTGGAACTAAAGCGCGAGCTTCGACATAATTTGTAAAAGGTCTTTTGACTATGTTCAGGATAATTAAGTTCATCTTATGAACTCCCACTTAGATAGACATCCCTCTGGTCATCTAAGTGATCACATGATCTGAGTCAACTAGGCCGTGTCCGATCATCACGTGAGACGGACTAGTCATCATCGGTGAACATCTTCATGTTGATCGTATCTACTATACGACTCATGCTCGACCTTTCGGTCTCCGTGTTCCGAGGCCATGTCTGCACATGCTAGGCTCGTCAAGTTAACCCTAAGTGTTTTTGCTGTGTAAAACTGTCTTACACCCGTTGTATGTGAACGTAAGAATCCATCACACCCGATCATCACGTGGTGCTTAGAAGCGACGAACTGTAGCAACGGTGCACAGTTAGGGGAGAACACTTCTTGAAATTGTTGTAAGGGATCATCTTATTTACTACCGTCGTTCTAAGCAAACAAGATGCATAAACATGATAAACATCACATGCAATCAAATAGAGTAGTGACATGATATGGCCAATATCATATAGCTCCTTTGATCTTCATCTTCGGGGCTCCATGATCATCTTGTCACCGGCATGACACCATGATCTCCATCATCATGATCTCCATCATCGTGTCTTCATGAAGTTGTCACGCCAACGACTACTTCTACTTCTATGACTAACGCGTTTAGCAATAAAGTAAAGTAGTTTACATGGCGTTCTTCAATGACACGCAGGTCATACAAAAAATAAAGACAACTCCTATGGCTCCTGCCGGTTGTCATACTCATCGACATGCAAGTCGTGAATCCTATTACAAGAACATAATCAATCTCATACATCACATATATCATTCATCACATCCTTTTGGCCATATCACATCACATAGCATACCCTGCAAAAACAAGTTAGACGTCCTCTAAATGTTGTTTGCATGTTTTACGTGGCTGCTATGGGTTTCTAGCAAGAACGTTTCTTACCTACGCAAAAACCACAACGTGATATGCCAATTGCTATTTACCCTTCATAAGGACCCTTTTCATCGAATCCGTTCCGACTAAAGTGGGAGAGACTGGCACCCGCTAGCCACCTTATGCACCAAGTGCATGTCAATCGGTGGAACCTGTCTCACGTAAGAGTACGTGTAAGGTCGGTCCGGGCCGCTTCATCCCACAATACCGTCGAAACAAGATTGGACTAGTAACGGTAAGCATATTGAACAACATCAACGCCCACAACTACTTTGTGTTCTACTCGTGCAAAGAATCTACGCAATAGACCTAGCTCATGATGCCACTGTTGGGGAACGTAGCAGAAATTCAAAAATTTTCCTACGTAACACCAAGATCTATCTATGGAGAGACCAGCAACGAGTAGAAAGGGAGTGCATCTACATACCCTTGTAGATCGCTAAGCGGAAGCGTTCAAGTGAACGGGGTTGATGGAGTCGTACTCGTCGTGATTCAAATCACCGATGATCAAGTGCCGAACGGACGGCACCTCCGCGTTCAACACACGTACAGCTCGATGATGTCTCCCACGCCTTGATCCAGCAAGGAGAGAGGGAGAGGTTGAGGAAGACTCCATCCAGCAGCAGCACAACGGCGTGGTGGTGATGGAGGAGCGTGGCAATCCTGCAGGGCTTCGCCAAGCACCTACGGGAGAGGAGGAGGTGTGACGGGAGGGAGGGAGGCGCCAAGGGCTCAGGTATGGATGCCCTCCCTCCCCTCCACTATATATAGGGGCAGGGGAGAAGGGGGAGGCGCAGCCTTGCCCCCTACTCCAAGAAAGGGGTGCGGCTAAGGAGGGGGGAGGAGTCCATCCTCCCCAAGGCACCTCGGAGGTGCCTTCCCCCTTTAGGACTCTCCCCTTTTTCCTTTATCTTGGCGCATGGGCCTCTAGGGGCTGGTGCCCTTGGCCCATGTAGGCCAAGGCGCACCCCCTACAGCCCATGTGGCCCCCCGGGGCAGGTGGCCCCACCCGGTGGGCCCCCGGGACCCTTCCGGTGGTCCCGGTACAATACCGATGACCCCGAAACTTGTCCCGATGGCCGAAACAGGACTTCCTATATATAAATCTTTACCTCCGGACCATTCCGGAACTCCTCGTGACGTTCGGGATCTCATCCGGGACTCCGAACAACATTCGGTAACCACATACAAGCTTCCTTTATAACCCTAGCGTCATCGAACCTTAAGTGTGTAGACCCTGCGGGTTCGGGAGACATGCAGACATGACCGAGACGTTCTCCGGTCAATAACCAACAGCGGGATCTGGATACCCATGTTGGCTCCCACATGTTCTACGATGATCTCATCGGATGAACCACGATGTCAAGGACTTAATCAATCCCGTATTCAATTCCCTTTGTCTATCGGTATTTTACTTGCCCGAGATTCGATCGTCGGTATCCAATACCTTGTTCAATCTCGTTACCGGCAAGTCACTTTACTCGTTCCGTAACACATCATCCCGTGATCAACTCCTTGGTCACATTGCGCATATGATGATGCCCTACCGAGTGGGCCCAGAGATACCTCTCCGTTTACACGGAGTGACAAATCCCAGTCTCGATCCGCATAAAACAATAGATACTTTCGGAGATACCTGTAGTGCACCTTTATAGTCACCCAGTTACGTTGTGATGTTTGATACACCCAAAGCACTCCTACGGTATCCAGGAGTTACACGATCTCATGGTCAAAGGAAGAGATACTTGACATTGGCAAAGCTCTAGCAAACGAACTACACGATCTTTGTGCTATGCTTAGGATTGGGTCTTGTCCATCACATCATTCTCCTAATGATGTGATCCCGTTATCAACGACATCCAATGTCCATAGCCAGGAAACCATGACTATCTGTTGATCACAACGAGCTAGTCAACTAGAGGCTCACTAGGGACATATTGTGGTCTATGTATTTACACGTGTATTACGATTTCCGGATAATACAGTTATAGCATGAATAAAAGACAATTATCATGAACAAGGAAATATAATAATAATACTTTTATTATTGCCTCTAGGGCATATTTCCAACAGATATTACCTTCAATATCATCTTCTGGACGAATATCAAAGGTGATGAGCATATCAGGCTCAAATGCATAAGCCTTACATAGTGCTCTCCATTTTTTGCATTCAAAATGGGTGTATGTGTCTGAATTGTATAATTTTGCGGCAAAAGTATAACCATGCTCTGCCCTCAAGTTAACTCTTTTTACCTCCATAGTTTCCATAGTACTGAAACCAACCTTATCCAAGACATACATTCTTGCATGGCAGGGGATACGCTAGTAGAATAGTAAAAAATTAAAATTATAAGTTGAAGCAAAAGAAGCAGAAGTCATGCTTAATTACTAAAAAAGACTTGTCGTTGTGACTTATGTATCCACTTCGAAGGTGCCATCCAGCTTGATGCTGAAGCGCCTACCACCAACTAGGTGAGGCCCGTCGCACAGGCCGCGCTCGTCTTTGCAGTATTCGCGCATACTGAATTCCTTTTCGTCGTCAGACATTTCATATGTTCATAATTGAAACATTAATTAAAAATCGATCAAAGGCAACTAACAGGAAATTCAACACACAGATCACTATTACTCAATATGCAACGGGTTGACTTTAGGTGTGTCGAGTCTTCCTTCTAAACTCTCATCTCACGTATATGGTGGGCACTCCCTCTCTCATATTGCAATCGTCGGTGATGGTCGCTACTCCTCCTTTCCCTAGTGCATTACAAATATCTAGCACAAGGAAAAGAAGGAGTAGCGACCCCCATGACAACAGTCGGCATTCTTCTTCTCTCATATATGGTGGACACTCCCTCACCGATTTTTCGACCGTCGATGATGGTCGCTACTCCTTCTTCCCCTAGTGCATAACAAAGGTTTAGCATAAAAAGAAGAAGGAGAAGCGACCCCCACGACAACAGTTGGCATTCTTCTTCTCTCATATATGGTGGAGACTCTCCCTCGCCGGTTTTTTGACTGTCATGTATGGAGCCCCGACAAACTTAAAGTCAACTCGAAATGTCGTTTAATTATCTTTCTAGAAAATCCAGTGCACTCGATATTTCCTACATATTCTAGCACAAGTCATGCTTAAATTCACGGAAAAATTCGGCATGACCTTTGCTAAAATAGGACATATCGAGCTCCTGAAATTTGCTGGAACGGAAATAAATCAACACTCCAGCAAAACATAGGCCATTGTGAGGTGTGCCCTGCAAACATAGGCCACTTGGGCAAGCACTATTACTACACAGAACACTACATATCACATGTCTAAATCTCCATCATATTCCATGAAAATTATCACAACTGCTCATGTAGCTACTACTCTACTACAACTATCAAAACATCTACATCATCATCGACATGGGGATTTGGCTGGTCTCACCTCGAGGTCGGAGGTGGTCGGTGACGGGGATGATGCAGGGGTTCCTTGATTTATGCAAAAAAATAATATAAACAAAAACATTATTATCCTCATCTTAGGACTTAGTGAAAACTCTAAATCAAAATATACCTACATTTACTAAAAATTTCCTATTCTATTCAAAAGACCTACATTTACTTATTCTTTTCAATTTCATATATTTTATTCTATTCAAATTTTCTTAAAATTTCCTATTCTATTCAAAATACCTACATTTACTTATTATTTTCAATTTCATATTTTATTCTATTCAAATTTTCTTAAAATTTCCTATTCTATTCAAAATACCTACATTTACTTATTCTTTTCAATTTCATATTTTATTCTATTCAAATTACTTATTCAAATTTGAGGGGAAGGAGGAGAGAGCAGGAGGGGGAGGAGGAGGGAGGAGGAGGAGGGGGCCGTCGGCGGAGAGGGAGGATGCCGACGACGGAGGAGGAGGGACGGAGGGAGGACGACGGCGGCCCCGACGACGGAGGCGACAGAGGCAATGAGAGAGTGTGAGGAGGAGGGGGAGGGGGAGGGAGGGACCTTTGGGGGGAGGAGGATGGCGACGACGGAGAAGGACGACAACGACGAAGGAGGACGACGACGACGGTGACAGAGGCGATAGAGGTGATGAGAGAGTGTGAGGGGGAGAGTGAGAGGACGAGCGGGGACCGGTTTGGATAAAGGCCCTTAGTGGTAGTTCTTGTCTGTAAAATTCAAAAATACATTGGTCACCAATGATCTTTTTGTCTAGAATCTAAATTGTCAATAGGAATCTTCACCGGTTCTTATTGCAGCCACAGATCCTACACATAGAGTTCAGTGAAGACCAAGTGGTTGTGATGGTTTGAGAAGCACCATATTGAAGGTGGTAAAAATTCTATTCGAGGAGCGAGGTGGGACTAAACTTTGGTCTTACTAGGAGGAGACTGGATTTATCAGTAGCGCTGGTTAGGGTAAAAGCGCTATCGCTAAGATCTATTGTAGTAGCGCTTTCTACGAATGAGCGCCACTAGTATCCTAGCATGCCTGTAACGGTCTATCAGTTTTAGTGTAGCGCGTTTTCCAGATTTAGCGCTACTTCTATGCTCATTTTAGCAGCGCTTGTGCTGCCCCAGCGCTACTGCTATTTAGCAGCAGCATTTCCTTTGTAAAAGCGCTACTGATGAACTCCTGTGTATAAGCGTTTCCCTAGTAATGGTCACACTGAGAGAGCTTGGTCAATGAAGCATGCCATCTTCAGCGGGTCTGTAACATGCTCCACCATCAAGGTGGTGACTTTCACATTGTTGATTGCTTCAGTAAGCATATGAATCAACTTATGTCATGCCATATTTGTGTGATCTTCAATCATCCACAGTCACCACTCTCTCCCCAGTAACCCTCTCTGGACTATGCATGGTTGATAGGGCTATCGGGGGATTGTGACTTGGAGAGAGAGACACAACAAGAAACGTTGGGCTTCTGCGGGCCTTGTGGCCTTAAGAGACAACTATTAAACCGTAAGTTCAGCTTGGGACGTCGAACGAATTTTGTGCCTATGACTGACAAAAAAATTGTCTTAAAAAATTTCTATGCAACATGGTAAGAGTGAGCAAGAAAATCGCAAGTTTCAGTTGAAAAATCATAAGTTCCAACGATTGAAACTTAAAACTTATTGTGTCCTCGTGCGACATCCAAGTACTTCGCGAATCGCGAGGCAAACAAGCGGCATGGAGCGCTTGGCAGGTGCGTGCCCTGGCACCTGCATGACCATACGAATTTCCGATTGAGATGAGACTTGCCTAGGTGTAATAAAGGTCGTTGCTTCTTTCACATGCCTAAGATTAAATCAATATATTTTTAAGTACATAGAGGTAGACGCTCACATACACTCACCCATATAAAAGTGTGCATACACACACTTTACCCTTATAAGCGCCTTCAAGATACCAAGCCAACACAACATCTTAAGACTAAGGAGGTCACCATAGATGCCTTTGTAGTTGACGGAAATATCTTCTCCCATTAAATGAACGTTGTCAGAAAACCTGAAATAAATATTTAAAATGCAAGCACCAATATCAAGTCTAGAACTTGAATTCTGGTCGGTTGGTTCTACCACAAGGAATCTAACCATCTAAGTTACTCTCAGTTCGCGAAGAAACATGCTATTGAATGTATTGTTTCTAGGTGTAGAGTTTAGCCTTCTCTTTCCTCTTTTTATAATTTGCAATTAATAAAACAAATAATGAGCTGCTAGTGGAGCCCTCAACAGCCCTCAACAGTAAGACACTTGGTTGAGGATGAAAAAAGGCAGTGATCCTCGAGGTAGGGCATCGACGGTCGACATCGCCATCAAAATAAATAGGAGAAAAATTCGAAGAGCCCATGTCATAGATCCTGTAACGGTGAGAGGTGGAGGACGAAGTGGACAAGGCTTGTTAACATACATGGCGTCCGCGATTGAGACGCAACACAGCCGCCACTTCTTCTTAAAGAAAGAAAAGAAGCTTAGGGTCCATGTGCCTTCCGCTGGCACTGCCGATCCACCTTGTCTCCGGTGGCCCTAGGGCCATGGAGGCGTGGTGGACCCTGGGCCTTGCTAGCGGGATGGATCTTGCTCCATTTCTTGGTATTTTTTGAGTTTCTCTAGGGTGTGTCCTATTCAGGAAGACGAGACGACGACGACGGCTCCTGAAGATGAAATAACGTTCTCCCCATCTAGCCTCCGTTTTCGGTGATTCGTGTAGCATTGTCGGAGGGCGTGTGGAGGTGTGGCGCCGGCGGATCTTGCGGGATTCGGTTAGTGTTCGTCTTCGGTGGATCTGTTTGGATTCAGTCTTTGTCTGTCTTCATTTATGTGTCTATAAGTTGGATCATTTCGACCTACATGTTGGATTCAGTGACAGTTGTTATTCTAGTGTGCTGGTTGTATGGGGTCTTAACATGATGACTTCCCAACTGTCTACCACAATAAATTTGACCAGACTCTGATGAGGGATGCGCGATGACGGTGGCGCGCCTCCGATTCACACCGGTGCTTGTAGCTGTTGCTTGATGGTCTACGGATATGGATATTATCTTTTTTATTTCTGTGTTCTTTATACTGTCATGACATGTCATGATAAATCCCCGCAAAAAAAAAAGATATGTCATGATAAATAGATCGAAAGTCATCTTGGAAATAAAAACAAAATCAAGGTCATACTACAACACAAGGCCCCGTTTAATCAAACTTGCATAAATTTCGGCCATACCTAGAGAGGGCGAACTTGGGCGAAATCGCGACGTTCCTTCCAAACAAAACGGTGCTGCCTAATTCGCACCGTTTGACCTGCGAAAAAGCGTAGCGTGGCACAGCACCCAACACGAACCCCACCCAGCAAAGCCACACGAAACACACTCATCTCCAACCCCGCTACCGGTGGGCCACATGTCCCCCGCCCACCCATCCGGACCCACCGCTCAGCGGACAGATAACTGCTCCCCGGCCTTTTACTCCACTGTAGCACGGCATGATTAGGAATCCGCAGACGTAATTACGGGAAAAAGCTTTCCCCTAACCAAAAGTCTAAACCCCAGGCGGAGGCTACTAGTGGGAATACTACTGCTGGTCTGACCAATCGCAGCACGAGAGCTGCGCGGGTGTCCGAAGCGGATCGCTCCCCGCCGCGCCGGACCGGCGAGATCCAGCCCCCGCCGGCCGATCCCATGGCTCCCGCGGCGGCGCGGGCCCTCCTCCTCGCCCTCGCCGTCGCCTCCTCCCTCGCGGGGCGCGCGGGCGCGCTCCGTTCGCTGGGCGTCGGCGACGGGGCCGGGGCCGGGGCCGCCGCGCAGGGGGACTACGCCGTGGACCTCAACGCCACCAGCTTCGACGCCTTCCTCACCGCCTCGCGGGAGCAGTTCGCCGTCGTCGAGTTCTTCGCCCACTGGTCAGTCGCTCCCCCGGCTTGATTCGCGTGTCTATTTTATTTTATTCCATATACGGATTGCTTCGATTCGATTTGATCCGGAATCGCGGGACGGGTTCGGGATAGCCTGGTGGCCCGAGGTGTGGCGCGTGGCTTCATGCCGTTGTCGATCTGTCGGTCGCAAATCGGAAATGATTAGTTCGCCTCTGATTTCAGCTACTGAGCACGGTATTAACCCCCTTGTGCGTAGTTCTGTGTATATCTCAGAGCAGCGCGGTTGTATTTTCTTCGTTTGTTTCTGAAATCGCCACTGACTGCATCATGATGATTTTGTTAACCCACTGAAGAATTACCCAACACTTCAATGCTCTGCAACACTATGCCGTGTTTCATTCTAGAATCTATGCTCTAGAGTGTTCCCGTCCCGGCCAATCTTATTTTGGGTTGACTTGTTAGGCTATTGGTATTAAACACTTAAACTATTGATCATTATGCCTAGCTACTTAATAGACATGGCCACATGGGTGATACCACTGCCTCTCAGTTAGAGAATATTCACTGATAGAACATCTTTTTTGCCCCTAGTAAATTACTGCTTGCCAAATTTGAAACCATCTTTACATACAAAATTTGAAGGACTGACTGGCTTGCCTCTGTGCAAACATACTCTTAACACCCTGTTGGTACTCCATTTCATTCCTGCTTAGTGTTATTTGTTTCCGGCTTGTTTTATTTCTGCTTACTAAAATGCCCATCATGCTTGTGCAGGTGTCCAGCTTGCAGAAACTACAAGGTATTGAGCCTATGGTTGTAGAGTGTATCATATATTCATATGATCTGAAAAGCCGCTCTTGCTGAGCTTGATTTCTTCCTTACCTGCAGCCCCATTATGAGAAGGTTGCAAAACTTTTCAATGGTCCAGATGCTGCACATCCTGGGAGAATACTGATGGCTAGGGTTGATTGTGCATCAAAGGTACAGTACTTCTCACAAAGGCTGATAATCTTCATCAGTTTGCTCAAGCTAAACAACTAATAATAAGAAGCTTTAAAGGCGATATTATGCAGTTCTGTTACTGCATGGCAAAATAACGTAGAGAAGTATCGATGTGCATCTTCAGTTTATAGTTCTCCTGTTTGTTATTGCCAACCTGAAGGCTAGAAATACAGGAGGTTCTTCTAATGTGAATTTTTTTGTCTCTCATTTAATTTAATTCTCATTCTGTCAGAAACCCAATATACTGAATTTTACTGATAACTTATTAGTCCCTCGAGCAGTGGTGTGCATTGGCATGCAGTGATGTTTTATTTCTTTTGAATGTTGGCAGCACAGGTGAACGTAGATCTTTGCAGTAGATTTTCTGTTGACCATTATCCTTTCCTACTTTGGGGACCCCCACCAAAATTTGCTAACACTAAGTGGGACCGGAAGCAAGAGAAAAGCGACATAAAATTGATTGATGATGGAAGAACAGCAGAGCGTTTACTTAAGTGGATAAATAAGCAACTGGAAAGGCAAGTTTTTCTCCCAACTATTTCACTATTGCTAAAAGTTCGGTTGATATGTCATCTACCGAACTATTAAATTTTTGTGCACCTATTTCTGTTACCTCTGTTTCTTAACTAAGTACATATGTGTGTGTATTTGGGCTTAACATCTTATTCTGTTGCTTAGATGCTTCTATCTTTTCGTTCATTTCTACCATTACAGGCATGATGGATTTATTAATATACCCTCTATGCTATGTGCAGCTCGTTCACTTTGGATGACAAAAAATATGAGAATGAAAATGTGCTTCCAAACAATGCTTCAGATCCTAAGAAGGTACAGCTGCATAATTTATTTGTTGAGCCAATTGCATAAAATCTTATTTCATGCACTAGCAAGCAGTTTATTGAGTCCTTCAGAACCTTCGTTGATGTACTCAATCTGTTGTATTAGGTTGTTCAAGCAATTTACGATGTTGAGGAAGCAACAGCTCATGCGTTACAGATAATTTTGGAGCACAAGGTTCTAGTTAAATGATCAAAATTCACAAATGACATGCTAGTTGCTGCTCTTTTTCTGACTACTGCTACTGTTACTTGCAAACTGTAGATGATCAAAGCAGACACTCGTGACTCTCTTATAAGGTTTTTACAAATTTTGGTGGCTCATCATCCATCCAAGAGGTATGAGGGTGCTCTTTTGAATTTGTAGTGATGAAGTATAGTTATTCTGCATTGTTCATTTTGTAAATGTTTTTGTTGATCATAGGTGTCGAAGAGGATCTGCTGAGCTGCTTATTAACTTGGATGATCACTGGCCTTCAAACCTCTCTTTAAGTTCACAAGACAGTTCTAAATTGTTGGAAAGTGTTGCAGCAGATAACCACAAGATCTGTGGAAAGGAGGTGCCTCGCGGTTACTGGGTATGTCCTCTTTCTTATGCTTAGCCTGATGCCGATTTCTTTTCTATGTGTTCTCTTAAATTGGGATCTTGTTGATATCCCACGCACACATGATCTGAACTAGTGATTTGCTTTATTTAGGTATAGATTGTTCAGTCCTGATTTACTCTAGCCTAATATCTGACGCATTTTGTCAGCAGACCATGCTTTGCTTTAGGCATGTGATTCCTTCCTTGTAGAGCCAATTTCTATTTCCCATAGTTGTTTAACTAAAAGGATACAAAGAATGTATTGTGTATGTGTTTTTCATTTTGTTTAGTTCAGATTTGCTCTTCTTATTTTTGTTTTTGCTGCAGATGTTCTGTCGTGGAAGTAAAAGTGAAACAAGAGGATTTAGGTGACGTCTGCTCTCTGTATAATTTTCATTTGGTGCAATTTTATTTTTTTGGTATTATGCGGACTCTTTTATGTACGTTTTTTTAATTAAAGTAGGCTGTCGGACAGGCAGATGAAAAATGTTGTTATTGACAACTTAATATCTCATGAACTTAATCAGCTGTGGTCTATGGGTTTTGCTGCATTCACTTACTGTCCAAATTGGGGATGGAGAAAGCCAATCAACCTTTACATCAATATGTGATTTCATACACAATTTCTTCATCTGTGAGGAATGCCGCAAACACTTCTATGATATGTGCTCAAGGTTTGCAAAACAAACTTTGTGTTACATTGTTGTTTTAAAAAAAAAAATCTACTACATACCTGACTGTGGCCTTTGCTTGTAGTGTGTCAGTTCCCTTCAAGTCAGCCCGTGATCTCAGCCTCTGGCTATGGAGCACACATAACAAAGTTAATGAGAGGTTGATGAAAGAAGAAAAGGATATGGGAACTGGCGATCCATCATTTCCTAAGGCTATCTGGCCTCCAAAGGCACTCTGCCCATCTTGCTATCGTTCTTCAAGCAGGACGAGTGGCGGGGCCTTGCAGGTTGACTGGAATGAGGATGAAGTGTTTCCATTCTTGGTTAACTACTATGGGAAGACGCTCGTATCATCCTATAAAGAAACCTACACGGAGTCTCTTCAAGGGAGGACCCAAGTAGGGGCGGCACTTGCTGACGATGCCGCCTCCTCGCATGCTGCAAGAGTCCCAATTGGAGCTGCCCTGGGTGTTGCAGTTGCCAGCTGTACATTTGGGGCACTAGCTTGCTTCTGGAGAACCCAGCAGAAGAACAGAAAGTACTCGTACCGTTTACACTCTTTAAAGAAAATATGATTAGACAATTTTTAGGTTGGTAGGATATCATTCTTGCCGTGTGCGTATACGGAATTCAAATCATAGAGAAGTGATTAGGTTCTACTTGTCGATTTTACAGGCAAAGAAAGAACTGGAACTGAAAAACAGCCCACCGGTTGCTCACCGTGCACTTCATCAGAGGTGGCCTCCGTGAATGTATATTTCTTGGATGGGTTAAAAATCTTGGTAAGTAGCTCACAGATGAAAATCCAGTGTTGGAGCTGTCATTTACAGATGAAAAACTTGCAGAAGCATGATGACCTAACTTGCACCTTGTTATAGGGCTCAAAATGTAGTTCTGTTTTTACCATAGAGTTGTGATCTGATTGCTGGACATGGATGAACTGTTGATGCCGTTTGAACCGTGAAATTTTGAACTAAGTGCTAATCCTTAAGTCTTGCGACTTTATATCGGATGTACTCTGTCTATGGTATCGAAATTTGTGCTGTCGACAACAGCATGGTAGTGCACCTAGAGGCTGATATACCTTACACAAGCAGCATTTGGAACTGGCGAATTGTCGAGCAACAATAACAACAACAATGTAGGCGATAGAGTGATTCCTGCATTTTCTCTGCGCATCGAATGTACATTGCACAAGTCTAAAATTCCTACATCATCTTGTACTCCTGTCCCTTGTCATGTACAGCAGGCACACTCCATCTTCATGGCTTCTGAAGCCAGTGTCCATGTATGTACATATGCACATTTTTTCTTTCGATATGTACAGGTATTCCGAAGATCATATACGTACAGCCACAAGCCCACAGCTCACAATTATTATGTACATATCCTCCATCTCTTATGTTAACATGATCATATACTTGAGGACTGATGTCCATATATGTTTTCCTTGGTGCACTACTGGATGGTGATAACCACACGTTGTTGCTGTGGCGGAATTGGCACCGGCTGCGTGCTCCCTGCGGCTTCTGGTTCTGAAACCTGACCATGCATAGCCTGCATTGCGTTCCATTTCCATTTCAGCAAGAAACTTCATACAAATTTCAGCACTAGGATCTAGTTGGTTTTACAAACCTGCCACTCGCTGCGTCGATAAAGCAGTTCGGTCACTGCGACCAAGATGATGTAAACAGGTATCACAATTCCAGCAGTTCTAAGCATCAGCAGCTGGTTCCACAAAACAAAATTTTGCACACATCAGGTTACATTTGCTGGGTTCCATATGTATGCATCTAGTCTAAGGAAAACGTGTGGATTGTATCCAAATTTCCCGGAGCCTCACTTACGGTGACCAGGGCAATGGTGTAGACGCCTTGTTCGCCGAGGTAGACCGAGATGGCGTCGTGGAGCACCAGGAGAAGCATCAGCTGAGGTTGCAACAATGTTTCATCAGGTTGTTAATTTTCCAAGCCGTCGAACGAAACAACGGATGTCTGTATGTTTCACCGGCACTTACAGTTATAGCAATTATGCGACAGCAGATTACAGCTTTCGGGGTGGAAGCTTGGCGATCGTACTCGTAGCTTGTCGAGGTGGAAGAGCTCCGGGCCTGTGCCTGGATGTACGCAGGGGTTCTGCTAATGTAAAGAGCATTAGATGATCCATTTGTGAGATGTCATATGTTTGACAGGTGAAGCATTGGAAGATTGGTACCTGAAGAAGATGGAGTTTCTTCCCTGCTGAAACAGCTTGGAAGGAGCCTTGTAGTTTGGTGTGAATTGCTGTTTTACCATCAACAAACACAAGCTATACATCAGTGGATGACAGCATGACAGCATGCAGTTATCTAGCATATTGTTAGATGATTTGAGATAATAATTTCTCCATGAGTCAGTCATGTGCACAAGTTATCAGGGAAACTAAATTTTACCTGCAAGCATATCTCACATATGGTGTCCCCCTTCTCGTCGCACCACCTCTGGACGCATGTCCGGTGAGCATACTGAAAGACACACCGATTCAATTCAGCTACTGCTTTCAGACAAGAGCAATGTACGTACGTACAGTATATGCCAAGACGTTTTTACCTTCAGGCTGCCCTTGCAGGAGCAAGGGGCCTCCATGCAGGTCTCGTCGCCGTCCTCCTGGCAGATCCTGCATTCCACCAGCACGCCGCTCTTCGGCCTGCCGCCGCCACCTCCGACGACCACGGCCTCCCCACCGCCCGCCGGCGTCGAGGACGAAGCCGCATTGGAGGCCTCGTCGATGGCGGACTGCACCGTGGACGCCGTGAGCAGCCGGCCCGCCATCACCGCGAAATGGTCCGTCATCGACCCCCGGCCTGGAAGGATCACATATAGCTAGCGTACGTCGGCCGATGCAGCGCCCGTCCAAGGCAAGGTAACGTCGGAAGCGGGGGAATTGCCCGAGAAGCGTGGACGGAGATGGCAAGCAAGGTCAGGAGGGAAGGGGAGGGAATGGAAGGTTGAGGAGCTGAGGAGGCTTGCAGGCCGGGGCTTTGATCTGCCGGGTATCTGAAGAAGCGGCGAGGGGGAAGCAAGAGATGGAGTGGGCGCCGTCGCTGTTGCTCTTGCAGTCTTGATTGATTCTGAGACCAAGTACTCCCTCCGTTCGGAATTACTTGTCGCAGAAATGGATGTATCGGACGTATTTTAGTTCTAAATACGTCCATTTCCGAGACGAGTAATTCCGAACAGAGGGAGGAAGTACTAGTTAATGATGAAAAGGAAGCTAACATCCATCGATCATTGTCATATCATATCTTGCTGCAAAGTGAGTTATTCCGGTTTCAACTGCCATATGGCGATCTTTTCTTGCTTGCATTGGGTTGTGGGGTGTGCTTTAATCTTGGAGTGGGAGAGGTTGACAGGTGGAGCTGTTGGAGATTAAGTTTTGGATGAGGCGGCTTTCCATCTCCATGGCTTGGCTGGCTGTTGGGAACATCTGACGACCGAATCTCTCCTGCTTCCTTCCTACACGTTTCTTTGTCTTGTTGCTGATTATTAATTAATTTGAAGAAGAATCTCTCGGCGAGACGGCCGCTTGTATATTGAAAAACTTAAGCTATCTCCCAATATTCAAGCTTTCGAGACCTCTCGGAGGACCCCCACCCGTCCCCCGCGCCCCTCTCCGAAGCGACACGAGGAACCCTAGCCGCCCCCCCCCCCTCGCCCCGCCACCCTCCTCCACCATTCCCTCCTCCTCGCCGCCGCCGAGGGCCACTGCCGGGCAAAGCCCGGGTAGTGCCGGCGACGGCGGGGCGGGGCTTCTCACTGGCACGACTCTCTCTTCTTCCTCGCGGGCGGCGCAATCGTTCTTGGTGGGCTTGGTGGCGCGGTGCCTCGAAGCTCCGGCGGCGGCTCGTTCTGTGGTGGGCTGGAGGGCTTGTCCCCGTCCAGTGGTGCCGCCTCGATAGATTGGATCGGGCCGGGCCGTGGTAGCCTGTCAGGCAAGGGGTCGTCGAGTCTCGCGGCCTCTAAGGTGCCGGCGACGGTGTGTGCTCGGCCTGGTGGTGTTGGTGGTGGTGGAGGCCCATGCACGAGAGTTGGATTTCTTCGAACAGATCTGGATGAAAACTTGCTTTCGGGTACTACCAAGGCCGGCGGTGGCGGCGCTATATGTGTCGTTCCCTTCTTGAATGATGCCTTGGAGAAATTCAAGCCCACTCTTTGCTACCTCCGGGGGAAACCCTGGATCAGTAGATCGGATGACGGAGACGCTCTGGTGTCCTTTCCCCCTTGAGGGCGTCATTCTTGGAGGTACACACGGGCTCGAGGTACCAGAGGACGGCTTTTTTGGTGGAGCGGTGCTTCATCTTACACATTGATGGCGACGGATCTCGGCTGCATGGCGCTGTGGAGACTCGGCGTCCGATGCGCAGAGATGGATTCGCGCATGAGGAGGATGTTGTCCGGTGTCATGGTGGCGTCGATGGCAGAGAGGCTTGGCAAAGTCGGTGCATTAGTTTCTTTTCTGAAGAGGGATTGATGGAAGATGGCGGCGACGATACAGAGAGTGCGTCGGACCAGCTTGTGTCCCAAACCCAGTATGTGGCTTGGTTGGGGCCTCTCGCTTTAGATGTTAGGCATTTATGCGATGTCTGTTTGGTATTAGATTTGGACTATCGGCAGCCCTTCATCAGATGGATAAGAGTAGCGACAGTTGTTGCTTAGATGGTGGCTTCAGGCTACCTGATATACTACTTTGTAAGGTCTTTATGAATAATTAATAAAATGGGCGCATGCGTCGCTCAGATGCAGAGACCAGGGGTTAACCTCCTTTTTAAAAAAAAATCCTGACATTCCCATTCCTCCCAAAGTCTTATATTTTTCCTCACAGTCCTATACCCCTGAACACATTTCCTCTATTCAGTCGTAACCTGCAGCTGGGGGCTCTCTAAACACAGAGAACTATCTAGAGGATGCCAAACCGGAGATGAAAACCGTGAGAATAGCACGTACGTGAGTAGCACAAACGATGCATGACATGCATTGAGCGTGTTATAGTTTGGTCGTTTGATAATATGTTTCCGTTACACAACATTTTTGAAGACTACATATGAACAAAATGAGAGTGTTTGTCATGCGAAACATGTATACCTTTTAGTAGTATTCCATTATAGATAGATGATTTTTCTTCCTCCAGAAATTTTATAGTGATGTTTCAGCTATTAACAAAGGAATGATTTGTAATTGCACAAGGCTACGTAAAGCCCGGAAAAGCTATGTCTCGCTTATTGCGAGATAGAAGAAGCGTCCGCCTTCAGCCTCCGGCGAAGTAGGTCGGCCCAACAACGTTTTCCAGTGTTTTGGGGGACCTACCACGGACCAGTTTGGGGAACCTTCCAGCAAGCGGTTTTGGAACTTTCCCCTGGTTTGAGGGAGGCTTCATTCGATTTTTCTTTAGATATATTTTTCTACTTTTTTATATTGGTTTTATTTACAGTTTTTATTTCTATACTTTTTGTTTTTTCATGTTCGTTTTTATGTTTCCTCTTTTTCTTCATTTCCTTGTTTCTTCTTCTTTTTTTCAAATGTTTTCCTTAAAAAAGAGTGGATATTATTTCACATCTCACGAAATATTTTCATAAAAATTGTATTTTATTTTACATGTTTCTGATCATTTTTAGAACATTTGAACATCTTTCACTGGTTATAGATTTTTTTACATGTCAAGAACATTTTTGTAAAACATTGTGACGCCAAATGTTTACACTTTCGTGAAAAAAATTGAACATGTGCAAATTTATTTTAAATGGTTACAAATCATTGAAAATTTTAAAAATTGCACAATTTTTTTAAAAAATCATAACATTTTTAGTAATGTCATAAACAATTTTTAATTGTGTGAAAATTATTGTTGAATGGTACCAATACTTTTTAAATGTCATGAAACTTTGATTAAAAATGTGAGCACACTTTTTTGATCTGCATGAACATTTCTTAATAAATGAAGAATTATTTTTAGAAAATTTATAAAAAACAAATATTTTAAAATATATTTTACTCCCTAGGAGAATATTTTTTAATATAGAAATATAAAGGTAAAAAATCCAAGAAGAACAGTAGTATTTACTACTTTATAGAAGCTAGCTAGCGTTTCAGTGCTAGGGAAAAGAAACAAAAACAATTTATTTTTTGGCTCCAAAGATGCACAAGGTTTTATAGGGTTTTTAAGGGCTTCAAGGTTTTATAGGTGTGTGCAAAATTTCGGGGCAATTTGCCATTGGAGAAGCTCTGAAAAAAAATGTTTTGAGAAAGTTTCCAATTTTTATGATTTTGGAGCAATTATTTTGTTTTTTCTGTCCCTAGCTCCTCCAATGTCAAATTGCCATGAGATTTTGCACGCCCCTATAAATTTGTTCATCGTTTATGTGCAAAAGAATTAGATTTTAAATACTTTTGCCAGTATTTTCGAGTTTACTGTTCCACGGGGGAGCATATGTGCTCGTGATCAACTATGAATTACTATCATCGCAAAAAAAATTATGAATTACTAGCTAGCGAGGGCTACATAGGTTTGTACGCATCTTGCTAGTCGGGCCTGGACTTATTAACCTGGCCAACACATCCATCGATCTTGCTACAAGAGAGACATAGACGTGTCGGGAAGCGTCTATAAGTCGCTCTTCCCGATATGGCACAGGCATTCACTGACGTCGTGCATGGCGTCACTCACCTATTGGGTTGGTCCACTCATACTCATCTTTAGCTAGCGACACTAATAACTACTAGCCGTAAGTCCTATTCGGCGCTTATAGCGCCAACTACAGTGCATTTGGTATACACCGCCCATACCCCTCGGGTCCACTTTTGTAGTGGGTCGCCCCATCGGAAATTGATAGGCGCGGAGGAGCGCGCACGCTCCCGGTATCGCTATCCATTCAACTCGTTTTGGGATGTGGTCCGTACGTTGAATTGTAGGCTTGCAGGGTATCTGTACGTCATAAAGAGCTATTTATATACAGAACTTGGTCTTGGACGGCCGTTGGTTTCTCACGGCGCGTCATCGCCCCTGCCGTTTACGACCGCGACGCCGTCACACATGGTGGGAGGCAGCGCTTGCTCGGTCCATCGTTGGCGCCTGTCGTTTATTTAGCTGACCCGCACATACTTGCTCACTCGATTCCCCAAATTTGATTTAAGAACCCTAGCTACAGCTCATGGCGAACGCCAACCAAGATGCAAATCTGATCGCCCTCCCTGTAGTCCCCTACCCGGATTGCGGCAGGGTAGTGGTGACATACGTCGCCTGCCAAGGTCAGTTCGCCGGCGAGCGCTTCCTCAGTCGATGGCAGCCGGGACGAGGTGGAATGCATGGCAGGAAGCCTACACAGAGCACCTGGATTCGGTTGGGCCGTGGACAGCTCTGCTGGCGCAAATTGATCCAGGCCAGCAGCAAATCGCACCACCAAATGAAGCTGGGCAGGCACTCCAAAAGCATGCTATTAAGTACTACAGGGCTTGCTGGGCAGGCGTTCCAAAAGCATTCAAAAATCAACTACATGGTACAGTGCTATGCCCCGCCCATGGCCTAAACCACGGACGTGTACACAGCTGTTTGGTCGGTGCCAGCTCGGTTGAGTTGTCTGTCGAGCATATAAGCCTATCTGAACAAAACAATCATGTATCTGATGCTTGAAAAATCACCAGAAAAATGAATAGAAGACAAGAGACCAAAATCATTCTGAAGATTAATAGTGCAATATCGATCTCAGCAGCAGACATAGATAGCATCAGAACCTACTCAGCTAGTAATTCAGGAAAGTTAGATTTAAACAACACATCGCCACATAAGTCAGAGGTTGAGACTAATCGAAGAGAAACATCATCACAATTACTAACCCGACAATGCATAATCCATTTCACACCAATGGCTACTAAGCCTCATCATACAAGGAAAAACAGCCAAATGTCAGTGCTACGCACTGCTTATTCAGTTCAATCACAGAGCTACAGCCCGTACAAGGGCACCTTTCTCGGCAACATGTAGCACAACCTTAGGGTTGTTGCAGGTGTTCTTCCGATCCCTCCCACTCCGCAGTTCGAGCATTTTGCTTCTTTTCATGCCATTTGAGGGAGGTCACCGCTCTATGGATACGTGGTGCTCTTGTGCCCTGGCTGACGACATATACTGCAAAAGCGTGTATGCTTGCTTGTACCAAATTCTCCAGCAACACCCATATGTGGCACCAACTTACATTTTTGGCTCTTTGCACAGCGATCATCATATATGGAGGCTTGTCCCTGCTGCTGGTTGGTCGACCGACCTTCCATTTACGCTCTGTAGCAGTTAACCCAATGAAATTTCCAACTGCACTACCTACAACATCAGCCCATATCCATTGTGTGGTTCATGCAACACAATCACTTCTTTACCTTTCGACTTGTTCGACTGAATTCTGTCTTCTAAACACATTGCGTCGTGCACAACAACTACATGTGATGCACGGTGGCGATTGTGTTCTTGAAATATGGTTCTGCACGGAGTAGATTTGAGTAAGGTAAGGGTGTTTTTGCAAACCATGTGTTTCTGTCAATCAATTCCATCCAGTCTCAAACACATCAGCTGTCAGCACGTGGTGTATTATCTTGTGGAAGTCCGTTCTAAACTTGCTTCTCTTTGTGCAATTTGAGCCATGAGATTCTTTTGCCTTCTTCAGGCCATGCCACTTGCACCAGCGATGTCTGGTATTTGGCATCACCTTATCTATTGCTACAACCTCCATGGCTCTGCATTGATTTGCACGGACATAACAAGACACAGTTTTACAATCATCAGACCGATACACAGAGAAACCTAATGTAAAGCAAAATTCAACCCCGCGAACAGGGAAATGATGAAAAGTGGCAAAGTGTGGAAACACAAGATAATAAAACTTGAAAATACAAATGCATGTTTTTGCCCACCTGTGAGCAAGTTCTGTGGATGTTTGCCGCCCATCATGCAGATAAATCCAGTGAACACCAATGTAAATGTTTCCACTGTCTCATCCCTTACTAAGACCCCCACCGAAAATCACACTTTGGAAGTGATTGTTGACTCCCACAAACAATACAAATGTTCAACACTTTAACTACACTATTGTATTTTTTGAGGGAACATACATGCCAGTCAAAGTTGGCATATGTTCGAAATAGAAACACGCATTGACACTTGTATACCTCTTTGTCCAGCCAGGTGCTTGCGGGTTATCTTTGCTTGTTGAATGTTCTGAGTTTGCCAGGGATAGGGCCACTCCATTGCAAGTGCTGTTGACATCTACTTGTATTGTCTCTTCTGTATCGCCCACATCACCAATGCTGGATTCAGTGGCTGTGCACACCAAAGTTTGAATTGCTTCGCCATCCAGTAATGATTTACTGCCGCTGAGGTCCGGGAAGCGAAAACCATGTTTCACATAATAGTAGGAATTAGTGACATATAATTGTAACCAAATTTTCGAATGCATTGTTCAGAAATATGTATCAGTTTCAATACCAAGTCAGAGTGCTACACTGGTCAAGGTATCATGAGTATAATTATAAACCACTCTTCTCTGGGATAATCAAGAAAGTTCATTATATGTCAACCCTCTAGGATCATGCACAACAATCAGAATTAGTATGTGCTTCAAGTAGAACCACTCCGTCGCATATGTATACTTGTTGGGCAAGTCAGATGCTTGTCCATCGTCTCTGTCTGTCGAATGCACTGAACTCGACAGGGCGATCCTTTTGAAACGACTGTCATATTCTTGTTGTACCGTGACTGCCGCATGGCCACACCACTATTGCTGGATTGAGCGACGGCGCATAGCAGAGATTGATCTGTTTCGCCGCGCAGCAAATACTCGTCTACGGCGAGATCCGACAATGGGAATCTATGAAAAAACAAGGCTCTGGAGTCTTTACTCTTTACTGATAAGATGACCCTCTAACTGCAGGGGCCAATTCTGAGAACAAAAAACGAGGGGAACCAAAAATACCTGTCAGTTGGATCTGATAGGAACTGAAATCCGTCGTCTGCCGCCTCCGCCATCGCCATAGCGCTGAGCTTCGAGCGCCGCATCGCCATAGCGCTGAGCTTCTCGCCCCGTGCGGCGCTCGAAAGGATAGACTTCTCTTTTCCCTTTATTTACTGTCGGGCACGAGTGTGGACCCACATTGCAACCCTTGACTTATCCGTCCGGATAGCGTCGTTTCCATGCCGTCCCGGTTTTCACGCGTGCTGTAATGTACCACCGGGACAGGAGCATGCTGTACCGATAAGCCAGTGTTACTTCGCACGGCTCCGTCACCGCCAATCACTGTTCCACTGTTTGTATACGTTGGGTATATATACGATCGCATTCAATCTTGTATGGAACGCGTCGTTGTCTGATTGGCAAACGTTCCGAGAGCAGGCGAGCCCGTCCGCACAATCGCCGTTCTCCCCGGCCCATATAGTGTTTTATTTTGCTTAGAGCAACTCTAGCAGACCCCGCATCCCGCCGGTCCGCAAAACGCATTTGCAGTTCGCGCAAAACAGCTTTTACGGGCTGGCTCGGGCTGACACAGATGCAGACCCCCCAAACGGATCCGTAAAAAAGTATATTCGTGGAATATATTTTTTTACGGGTCGGCTTTGCGGGGTCTGCTCTTTGCGCCGCTGCATCCGCATATCATCAGCCCGCAAATATCAAATACAACATAATTCAACAATCGAAAACAAACTGAATTATTTGAATCAAACATAATACAATAATCATCCGCATTACAAATAATTATTCAAATAACCGTAGCAAACTTAAATAGTGCAATACAAAACTTGTCATGAATACAAATACAAATGAATACAAAACTTGTCTGCATTTTCAATCTCCTTGTATGTCTGAAGAAAAGCTCTAATGCAGTTTGGGTCTCTAGCTGGTTTGACACGGCTACCCACATTGTCGTAAAAGAATTCTAAGTTCAATCCTCTCTCATCTTCAAGAATCATATTGTGCAGGATAACACAGCATGTCATGATGTTCTTCAAGGTTTTCTTATCCCAAAAAATGAGCAGGACCACGGACAATGGCAAACCTAGATTGCAAGACACTGAATGCTCTTTCAATGTCTTTTCGGGCTGCCTCTTGCACCCTTGCAAATTCACATTGTTTTTTTGTTTTGGATTCTTTGATGCTCTTGACAAATGTGCATCAAGGAGTGAAGGAAATATGCCCTAGAGGCAATAATAAAGTTATTATTTATTTCCTCATATCATGATAAATGTTTATTATTCATGCTAGAATTGTATTAACCAGAAACATAACACATGTGTGAATACATAGACAAACATAGTGTCACTAGTATGCCTCTACTTGACTAGCTCATTGATCAAAGATGGTTGAGTTTCCTAACCATAGATATGAGTTATCATTTGATCAATGGGATCACATCATTAGAAGAATGATGTGATTGACTTGACCCATTTCGTTAGCTCAGCACTTGATCGTTTAGTATGTTGCTATTGCTTTCTTCATGACTTATACATGTTCCTGTGACTATGAGATTATGTAACTCCCGATTATCAGAGGAACACTTTATGTGCTACCAAACGTCACAACGTAACTGGGTGATTATAAAGGTGCTCTACAGGTGTCTCTGAAGGTACTTGTTGAGTTGACGTATTTCGAGATTACGAATTGTCACTCTGATTGTCAGAGAGGTATCTCTGGGCCCTCTCGGTAATGCACATCACTATAAGCCTTGCAAGCAATGTGACTAATGAGTTAGTTGCGGGATGATGCATTACATAACGAGTAAAGAGACTTGCCGGTAACGAGATTGAACTAGGTATTGAGATACCGACGATCGAATCTCGGACAAGTAACATACCGATGACAAAGGGAACAACGTATGTAGTTATGCGGTTTGATCGATAAAGATCTTCGTAGAATATGTGGGAACCAATATGAGCATCCAGGTTCGCTATTGGTTATTGACCAGAAATGTGTCTCGGTCATGTCTACATAGTTCTTGAACCCGTAGGGTCTGCATGCTTAAAGTTCGGTGACGATCGGTATTATGAGTTTTTGTGTTTTGATGTACCGAAGGTAGTTCGGAGTCCCGGATATGATCATGAACATGACGAGGAGTCTCGAAATGGTCGAGACGTACATATTGATATATTGGATGACTATGTTCGGACACCGGAATGGTTTTGGGGAGTTTCAGACATATACCGGAGTACCAGGGGGTTACCGGAACCCCCCGGGGAGTTTAATGGGCCAAGATGGGCCTTACTGGAGAAGAGGAGGGCCGGCTAGGGCTGGCCGCGCGCCCCCTCCCCCTCTAGTCCGAATTGGACAAGGAGGGGGGCGGCGCCCCCTTTCCTTCCCATCCTTTCCCCCTCCTACTCCAACTAGGAAAATAGGGAGTCCTACTCCCGGTGGGAGTAGGGCTCCTCCCTGGCACGCCCTCCTCCTGGCCGGCCGCCCCCTCCCCCTGGTCCTTTATATACGGGGGCAGGGGGCACCTCTAGACACAAGAATTGATCTCTTGATCTCTTAGCCGTGTGCGGTGCCCTCCTCCACCAGATTCCACCTCGGTAATATCGTAGCCGTGCTTAGGCGAAGCCCTGCATCGGTAGCATCATCAACACCGTCATCAAACCATCGTGCTGATGGAACTTTCTCGCAAAGCTCTGCTGGATCAGAGTTCGTGGGACGTCATCGAGTTGAACGTGTGTTGAACTCAGAGGTGCCGTACGTTCGGTACTTGATCGGTCGGATCGTGAAGACGTACGACTACATCAACCGCGTTGTGCTAACGCTTCCGCTTTGGTCTACGAGGGTACGTGGACAACACTGTCCCCTCTCGTTGCTATGCATCACCATGATCTTGTGTGTGTAGGAATTTTTTTGAAATTACTACGTTCCCCAGCAGTGGCATCCGAGCCAGGTTTTATGCATAGATGTTATATGCACGAGTAGAACACAAGTGAGTTGTGGGAGATACAAGTCATACTGCTTACCAGCATGTCATACTTTGGTTCGGCAGTATTGTTGGATGAAGCGGCCCGGACCGACATTACGCGTACGCTTACGCGAGACTGGTTCTACCGACGTGCTTTGCACATAGGTGGCTGGCGGGTGTCAGTTTCTCCAACTTTAGTTGAACCGAGTGTGGCTACGCCCGTTCCTTGAGAAGGTTAAAACAGCACTAACTTGACGAACTATCATTGTGGTTTTGATGCGTAGGTAAGACCGGTTCTTGCTCAGCCCATAGCAGCCACGTAAAACTTGCAACAACAAAGTAGAGGATGCCTAACTTGTTTTTGTAGGGCATATTGTGATGTGATATGGTCAAGACATGATGCTAAATTTTATTGTATGAGATGATCATGTTTTGTAACAAAGTTATCGGCAACTGGCAGGAGCCATATGGTTGTCGCTTTATTGTATGCAATGCAATCGCCCTGTAATTGCTTTACTTATCACTAAGCGGTAATGATACTCGTAGAAGCAATAGTTGGCAAGACGACAACGATGCTATGATGGAGATCAAGGTGCCGCGCGGGTGACGATGGTGATCATGAAGGTGCTTCGGAGATGGAGATCACAAGCACAAGATGATGATGACCATATCATATCACTTGTATTGATTGCATGTGATGTTTATCCTTTATGCATCTTATTTTTCTTTGATTGACTGTAGCATTATAAGATGATCTCTCACTAAATTTCAAGGTAAAAGTGTTCTCCCTGAGTATGCACCGTTGCCAAAGTTCGTCGTGCCGAGACACCACATGATGATCGGGTGTGATAAGCTCTACGTTCATCTACAACGGGTGCAAGCCAGTTTTGCACACGCAGAATACTCGGGTTAAACTTGACGAGCCTAGCATATGCAGATATGGCCTCGGAACACTGAGACTGAAAGGTCGAGCGTGAATCATATAGTAGATATGATCAACATAGTGATGTTCACCATTGAAAACTACTCCATTTCATGAGATGATCGGTTATGGTTTAGTTGATTTGGATCACGTGATCACTTAGATGATTAGAGAGATGTCTATCTAAGTGGGAGTTCTTAAGTAATATGATTAATTGAACTTAAATTTATCATGAACTTAGTACCTGATAGTATTTTGCTCATCTATGTTTGTTGTAGATAGATGGCCTGTGCTGTTGTTCCATTGAATTTTAATGTGTTCCTTGAGAAAGCAAAGTTGAAAGATGATGGTAGCAATTACACGGACTGGGTCCGTAACTTGAGGATTATCCTCATTGCTGCACAGAAGAATTATGTCCTGGAAGCACTGCTAGGTGCCAGGCCTGCTGCAGATGCAACTGACGATGTTAAGAACGTCTGGCAGAGCAAAGCTGATGACTACTCGATAGTTCTGTGTGTAATGCTTTACGGCTTAGAACCGGGACTTCAACGACGTTTTGAACGTCATGGAGCATATGAGATGTTCCAGGAGTTGAAGTTAATATTTCAAGCAAATGCCCGGATTGAGAGATATGAAGTCTCCAATAAGTTCTATACATGCAAGATGGAGGAGAATAGTTCTGTCAGTGAATATATACTCAAAATGTCTGGGTATAACAATCACTGCCACCAAGCTACAAGAGCTTCGTGATGAACTATAATATGCAAGGGATGAACAAGACAATTCCCGAGCTCTTCGCAATGCTAAAGGCTGCGGAGGTAGAAATCAAGAAGGAGCATCAAGTGTTGATGGTCAACAAGACCACCAGTTTCAAGAAAAAGGGTAAAGGGAAGAAGAAGGGGAACTTCAAGAAGAACGGCAAACAAGTTGCTGCTCAAGAAAAGAAACTTAATTCTGGACCTAAGCCTAAGACTGAGTGTTTCTACTGCAAGCAGACTGTCACTAGAAGCGGAACTGCCCCAAGTATTTGGCGTATAAGAAGGATGGCAAGGTGAACAAAGGTATATGTGATATACATGTTATTGATGTGTACCTTACCAGAGCTCGCAGTAGTACCTGGGTTTTGATACTGGTTCTATTGCTAATATTTGCAACTCGAAATAGGGACTATGGATTAAGCGAAGACTGGCTAAGGACGAGGTGACGATGTGTGTGGGAAATGGTTCCAAAGTCGATGTGATCGTCGTCGACACGCTACCTCTACTTCTACCTTCGGGATTAGTTTTAGACCTGAATAATTGTTATTTGGTGCCGGCGTTGAGCATGAACATTATATTTGGATCTTGTTTAATGTGAGACAGTTATTCATTTAAATCTGAGAATAATTGTTGTTCTATTTATATGAGTAATATCTTTTATGGTCATGCACCCTTGAAGAGTTGTCTATTTTTATTGAATCTCGATAGTAGTGATACACATATTCATAATGTTGAAGCCAAAAGATGCAGAGTTGATAATGATAGTGCAACTTATTTGTGGCACTGCCGTTTGGGTCATATTGATGTAAAGCGCATGAAGAAACTCCATACTGATGGACTTTTGGAATCACTTGATTATGAATCACTTGGTACTTGCGAACCATGCCTCATGGGCAGGATGACTAAAACGCCGTTCTCCGGAACAATGGAGCGAGCAAAAGATTTGTTAGAAATCATACATACTGATGTATGTGGTCCGATGAATATTGAGGCTCGCGGCGGATATCGTTATTTTCTCACCTTCACAGATGATTTGAGCAGATATGGGTATATCTACTTAATGAAACATAAGTCTGAAACATTTGAAAAGTTCAAAGAATTTCAGAGTGAAGTTGAAAATCATCGTAACAAGAAAATAAACTTTCTACGATCTGATCATGGAGGAGAATATTTGAGTTACGAGTTTGGTCTACATTTGAAACAATGCAGAATAGTTTCGCAACTCACGCCACCCGGAACACCACAACGTAATGGTGTGTCCGAATGTTGTAATCGTACTTTACTAGATATGGTGCGATCTATGATGTCTTACTGATTTACCGCTATCATTTTGGGGTTATGCTTTAGAGGCGGCTGCATTCACGTTAAATAGGGCACCATCAGAATCCGTTGAGACGACGCCTTATGAACTATGGTTTGGCAAGAAACCAAAGTTGTCATTTCTTAAAGTTTGAGGCTGCGATGCTTATGTGAAAAAACTTCAACCTGATAAGCTCGAACACAAACCGGAGAAATGTGTCTTCATAGGATACCCAAAGGAAACTATTGGGTACACCTTCTATCACAGATCCGAAGGCAAGACATTTGTTGCTAAAAATAGATCCTTTCTAGAGAAGGAGTTTCTCTCGAAAGAAGTGAGTGGGAGGAAAGTAGAACTTGATGAGGTAAATGTACCTGCTCCCTTATTGGAAAGTAGTTCGTCATAGAAACCGGTTCATGTGACGTCTACACCAATTAGTGAGGAAGCTAATGATATTGATCATGAAACTTCAGATCAAGTTACTACCGAACCTCGTAGGTCAACCAGAGTAAGATCCGCACCAGAGTGGTACGATAATCCTATTCTGGAGGTCATGTTACTTGACCATGGTGAACCTACGAACTATGAGGAAGCGATGATGAGCCCAGATTCCGCAAAATGGCTTGAGGCCATGAAATCTGAGATGGGATCCATGTATGAGAACAAAGTATGGACTTTGGTTGACTTGCCCGATGATCAGCAAGCCATCGAGAATAAATGGATCTTCAAGAAGAAGACTAACGCTGATGGTAATGTTACTGTCTACAAAGCTCGACTTGTTGCGAAAGGTTTTCGAAAAGTTCAAGGAGTTGACTACGATGAGACTTTCTCACCCGTAGTGATGCTTAAGTCTGTCCGAATCATGTTAGCAATTGCCGCATTTTATGATTATGAAATTTGGCAAATGGATGTCAAAACTGCATTCCTGAATGGATTTCTAGAAGAAGAGTTGTATATGATGCAACCAGGAGGTTTTGTCGATCCAAAAGGTGCTAGCAAAGTGTGCAAGCTCCAGCGATCCATTTATGGACTGGTGCAAGCCTCTCGGAGTTGGAATAAGCGCTTTGATAGTGTGATCAAAGCATATGGTTTTATACAGACTTTTGGAGAAGCCTGTATTTACAAGAAAGTGAGTGGGAGCTCTGTAGCATTTCTAATATTATATGTGGACGACATATTGTTGATTGGAAATGATATAGAATTTCTGGATAGCATAAAAGGATAATTGAATAAAAGTTTTTCAATGAAAGACCTCGGTGAAGCTTCTTATATATTGGGCATCAAGATCTACAGAGATAGATCAAGGCGCTTAATTGGACTTTCACAAAGTACATACCTTGATAAAGTTTTGAAAAAGTTCAAAATGGATCAAGCAAAGAAAGGGTTCTTGCCTGTAATACAAGGTGTGAAGTTGAGTCAGACTCAATGCCCAACCACTGTAGAAGATAGAGAGAAAATGAAAGATGTTCCCTATGCTTCATCTGTAGGCTCTATCATGTATGCAATGATGTGTACCAGACTTGATGTGTGCCTTGCTATTAGTTTAGCAGGGAGGTACCAAAGTAATCCAGGAGTGGATCATCGGACATCGGTCAAGAACATCCTAAAGTACCTGAAAAGGACTTAGGATATGTTTCTCGTTTATGGAGGTGACAAAGAGCTAGTCGTAAACGGTTACATTGATGCAAGCTTTGACACTGATCCGGACGATTCTAAATCGCAAACCGGATACGTGTTTATATTGAACGGTGGAGCTGCCAGTTGGTGCAGTTCTAAGCAAAGCGTCATGGCGGGATCTACATGTGAAGCAGAGTACATAGATGCTTCGGAAGCAGCAAATGAAGGAGCCTGGATGAAGGAGTTCATATCCGATCTAGGTGTCATACCTAGTGCATCGGGTCCAATGAAAATCTTTTGTGACAATACTGGTGCAATTGTCTTGGCAAAGGAATCCAGATTTCACAAGAGAACCAAGCACATCAAGAGACGCTTCAACTCCATCCGGGACCAAGTCCAGGTGGGAGACATAGATATTTGCAAGATACATACGGATCTGAATGTTGCAGACCCATTGACTAAGCCTCTCCACGAGCAAAACATGATCAACACCAAGGCTCCATGGGTGTTAGAATCATTACTGTGTAATCTAGATTATTAACTCTAGTGCAAGTGGGAGGCTGAAGGAAATATGCCCTAGAGGCAATAATAAAGTTATTATTTATTTTCTCATATCATGATAAATGTTTATTATTCATGCTAGAATTGCATTAACCGGAAACCTAATACATGTGTGAATACATAGACAAACATAGTGTCACTAGTATGCCTCTACTTGACTAGCTCATTGATCAAAGATGGTTGAGTTTCCTAACCATAGATATGAGTTATCATTTGATCAATGGGATCACATCATTAGAAGAATGATGTGATTGACTTGACCCATTTCGTTAGCTTAGCACTTGATCATTTAGTATGTTGCCATTGCTTTCTTCATGACTTATGCATGTTCCTATGACTATGACATTATGTAACTCCCGATTACCGGAGGAACACTTTGTGTGCTACCAAACGTCACAACGTAACTGGGTGATTATAAAGGTGCTCTACAGGAGTCTCCGAAGGTACTTGTTGAGTTGACGTATTTCGAGATTAGGATTTGTCACTCCGATTGTCGGAGAGGTATCTCTGGGCCCTCTTGGTAATGCGCATCACTATAAGCCTTGCAAGCAATGTGAGTGATGAGTTAGTTGTGGGACGATGCATTACATAACATGTAAAGAGACTTGCCGGTAATGAGATTGAACTAGGTATTGAGATACCGACGATCGAATCTCGGACAAGTAACATACCGATGACAAAGGGAACAACGTATGTAGTTATGCGGTTTGACCGATAAAGATCTTCGTAGAATATGTGGGAACCAATATGAGAATCTAGGTTCCGCTATTGATTATTGACCGGAAACGTCTCTCGGTCATGTCTACATAGTTCTTGAACCCGTAGGGTCCGCAAGCTTAAAGTTCGGTGACGATCGGTATTATGAGTTTTTGTGTTTTGATGTACCGAAGGTAGTTCGGAGTCCCGGATATGATCACGGACATGATGAGGAGTCTCGAAATGGTCGAGACGTAAAGATTGATATATTGGACGACTATGATCGGACACCGGAATGGTTTCGGGGAGTTTCGGACATATACCGGAGTACCGGGGAGTTACCGGAACCCCCCGGGGAGTTTAATGGGCCAAGATGGGCCTTAGTGGAGAAGAGGAGGGGCGGCTAGGGCTGGCCACATGCCTCCTCCCCCTCTAGTCCAAATTGGACAAGGAGGGGGGCGGCGCCCCCTTTCCTTCCTCCTCTCTCCTTCCCTTCCTTTCCCCCTCCTGCTCCAACTAGGAAAAGAGGGAGTCGTACTCCCAGTGGGAGTAGGACTCCTCCCTGGCGCGCCCTCCTCCTGGCCGGCCGCCCCTCCCCCTGGTCCTTGATACGTCTCCAATGTATCTATAATTTTTGATTGTTCCATGCTATTATATTACCCGTTTTGGATGTTTATGGGCTTTACTTTACACTTTTATATCATTTTTGGGACCAACCTACTAACCGGAGGCCCAGCCCGTATTGCTGTTTTTTTTGCCTATTTCAGTGTTTCAAAGAAAAGGAATATCAAACGGAGTCCAAACAGAATGAAACCTTCGGGAGCAATCTTTTTGGAACAAACGTGATCCAGAGGACTTGGAGTGGAAGTCAAGAAACAATCGAGTAGGCCACGAGGGTGGAGGGCACGCCCCCCTACTGGGCGCGCCCCCTATCTCATGGGCCCCTCGGGCATCCACCGACCTACTTCTACCTCCTATATATACCCATGTACCCCGAGAACATCAGAAGCGACCACGAAAAACTATTTCCACCGTCGTAACCTTCTGTATCCGCGAGATCCCATCTTGGAGCCTTCGTCGGTGCTCCACCGAAGGGGGGATAAACCGCGGAGGGCTTCTACATCAACACCATAGCCTCTCCGATGAGTTGTGAGTAGTTTACCACAGACCTTCGGGTCCATAGTTATTAGCTAGATGGCTTCTTCTCTCTCTTTGAATCTCAATACCATGTTCTCCTTGATCTTCTTGGAGATCTATTCGATGTAACTCTTTTTGCGGTGTGTTTATCGAGATCCGATGAATTGTGGGTTTATGATCAAGTTTATCTATGAGAAATATTTGAATCTCCTCTGAATTCTTTTATGTGTGATTAAGTTATCTTTGCAAGTCTCTTCGAATTATCAGTTTGGTTTGGCCTACTAGATTGATCTTTCTTGCAATGGGAGAAGTGCTTAGCTTTGGGTTCAATCTTGCGGTATCCTTTCCCAGTGACAGCAGGGGCAGCAAGGCACGTATTGTATTGTTGCCAACAAGGATAAAAGGATGGGGTTTATATCATATTGCATGAGTTTATCCCTCTACATCATGTCATCTTTCTTAATGCGTTACTCTGTTCTTTATGAACTTAATACTCTAGGTGCATGCTGGATAGCGGTCGATGTGTGGAGTAATAGTAGTAGATGCAGGCAGGAGTCGGTCTACTTGTCACAGACGTGATGCCTATATACATGATCATGTCTAGATAATCTCATAATTATTCGCTTTTCTATCAATTGCTCGACAGTAATTTGTTCACCCACCGTAATACTTATGCTATCTTGAGAGAAGCCACTAGTGAAACCTATGGCCCCCAGGTCTATCTTTTATCATATAAGCTTTCAATCTACTTTTATTTGCATCTTTACTTTTCCAATCTATATCATAAAATACCAAAAATATATTTATCTTATCATATTATCTCTATCAGATCTCACTTTTGCAAGTGGCCGTGAAGGGATTGACAACCCCTTTATTGCGTTGGTTGCGAGTTCTTGTTTGCTTGTGTAGGTGCGTGGGACTTTTGAGGAGCCTCCTACTGGATTGATACCTTGGTTCTCAAAAACTGAGGGAAATACTTATGCTACTATTGTTGCATCACCCTTTCCTCTTCAAGGAAAACCAACGCAAGCTCAAGACGTAGCAAGAACGATTTCTGGCGCCGTTGCCGGGGAGGTCTTCGCTCAAGTCAAGACATACCAAGTACCCATCACAAACTCATCTCCCTCGCACTTACATTATTTGCTATTTGCCTCTCGTTTTCCTCTCCCCCACTTAACCTTTGCCTTTTCTTCGCCTTCTTCCCGTATGTATTTTTGTTTGTCTTTCCATGTGCCTTCTATTTGCTTGCATCTTTGCTTGCTAAAAATCTATTGATATGGATTCACTTAAAGTGTTCTACTTGGATCATCTTCGATCCTTATGCGCTCGTGCTGAAACCCCAACTAGTCTAGTTGAAGGGAAATCATTAGATGAGCATGCTCATTTTGTGCGTCATCGTGTGTCACAAAAAGGGGTACTCTTATGGGATCAAATAAACCGTTTGTCTTGTTATGCTTGGAATCTTTGTGAAATTTGTGATATTACATGTTGCTCTAAGAACCCTAAAAAACACCTTGCCTACCTATGTGAGTTTAATGAAAATGAAATCTTATCTTCTTATGCAAAGGGTGTTTATACTTACTATGATGTGACAGCCTGGATTTTGCTTTCTCTCTTTTTACCGGACTTGCCTTCTCTCTCTTTCCGGACTTGGTTTTCATCGTGGTTTTTGCCCTGATTTGATTTGGTTTTGGATCAATACAAATGGACTTGTCACTTGGGCATATCCTTGGATTTCACCCAAGTGACCTATCTACCATATTCCTCCCACAAATCCCCAAAATAATAAAATGAATATTTTTCCAAAAAGGAAAATATTCATTTTCCTCTCTTAAGTCCATTTCAGAATCTTGTGCTCCAAAGCAACCTCATTTTTTCTTGCTCATAAAAATCTGAGATAATTCATAAATATTCTTAGGACCATGGCACATCTTTCCATGCAACAATATTGCATCACTTTTTGTAATATTTTTGCCGTAGAAAATCTTTTCACTTCTCGGCCAGAAATGCACTTTGTACAGCAAGTGCATTTTCCCCTAAGCTTTTAGCCTTGAGCTTTCTTGAGCTTAAACACCCTCCTAAGAAACCCTAAACCCCAGGAGATCAGCCCTAATGGCCTTCTAGAAGGTGGCCAAACTTGGCGACCAAGTTTCTGACCAAAAACTTGCCAGCTTGGTAGAGTCACGTCTGGTCGGCCTGGGTATGATCCATCACCTCTCCTAGAATAAACACTGCACGGTCGATAGCGTGGACAAGGTTTGGCAGCTCCTGGGGGTCGTTTTGACCATGCTAGCATGGTGACCGCGCGTGGACACGGTGCCTGGCATGTGTCTCGACGCGCTCTGGCTGGTGCTTTGCGTTCTGTTTCGCGCGTGTGCATGCCAGCGCTCTCCTCCGACTACTGCAACGTGCCACAACCGTCGACGCATCACCCTTGACCCCTCCCTGGCGCTTGCCGATGCCGGAGCCGCCACAACAAGCCAGTCCAGTCGCGGCCAAAACGGCACAGTGCGCGCGTGTGCTTGTCCCCATCTCCAACCGCCTCTTGTGCTCGTCCACGAGCATGGGCAAGCACCGGCGTTGACGCTGCGCCCTGTCCCCTCGCGTTGGAGCCTCTCGTCGACATTCGCCGCGTGTCCAGAGCGCTCCGGCAGTGACACGTCCCCCCCCTCTTGCTCCGGCTATATAAAGCCACCCCGACTCGAATCCTGGCCACGCACCACTCCACTCAACCACCACGAACACGTAGATAGACCGCAGTTTGGTCGGGCAGGCCTCTGGCCCTCGCCTCGATCCGAGGACTCCAGCGATCCCCGCAGTTCAGCCGCCGCTCTCCAGGGCCTCTTGAGCTCAAGCAGCCGCTTGGGCAGGGCCTTGGTGGTCTGCTGGAGCTGCCTAGATCCCGCCAAACCCTCTAAGTTGCCTCTCGCCGCCGTCTTCTTCTTTCCCGGCGAACCCCGCCCGCCACCGAAGCTTGCGAGCTCGACTGCGACCAGCTCCGTCCGCCTCTCGCCAAGCCACGGGTACAGGCAGGTGCGCCGCGAGCCCGCTTCCAATCTATCCCTCTAGCCTAGCCCCAAACCCCCTCATCGCCTGCATGAGCCCCGGCGAAGCACCGCCCCTCCTCTGATCTCGACCCCCCCTCTCTCTCTCTCCTGACTGGTGAGGCCCTGTGTCAGCCTCACCACTCGCGCCCTAAGCGGTACGAGTGGAGGCGCAATCCCTCTTTACGCCTTTGACGTCACCCCCCTGGAATTTATGTTTAATTCAAAATTATTCAGAAATTTGACCAAACTTTGACCAACCATAACTTTTAAACCACAAGTCCAAATGAATTGATTCTTTTTGCATTGTCTTTGTTACAGAAAGCTCTAGTAGCACCCCAAAAGGTGGAATTTTCCTTGCTGCCTAGAATTTCTGGTGATTTTCAGAAGGTGTTTTGACATTTATTTTTGTGGTTTTTAATTATTTTCAGAAGAAGGATCTTGCCTTGAAGATAACCAGGAGGAGTGTGACCCTCCTCTGCACTAAGGCAAGCCACATCATCATTTAGATGGTGTTCTTTCAATATCTATGATTTTCTTCTTGAATATGAGTCTTTATTTGCATTTAAAATTTGATAAATAACTTTGGTTAATTGCTAGTTACTTTACCATGCTTGATATGCTTGTTTTAGCTTCTAGTTGAATGCACGAACTTGTTTGGCTTAGTAGAGTAATATTTTGCACTATGAAAATTGCTATGGAAAGTAATGATAGTTATTTTACTTGTAATGGTTTCATTTAAATAATGAACTAATAAAAATATTACTTGGTTATAAAAATGAGTTATAACCAGAGAAGTTTGATTCTTAGTATTGCAAGATGCATATGTTATTAAGTTTGATCCATGATTATGAGTTGTTTGATTTGCCTGACGAGTAGTTGCATGATCATTTCGATTATATCATGTTAGTAATAAAAAGTTTTTCTGAAAGTTAAAACTTGATTAAGTTCAACTTGAATATGATGTTGATCACATCATGGTGCCACTGAATCGGGTTTTTAATTCAGTGCGACCACATTACCTAATGGGAAGGTCTTGATTCGGTCTTTTGCCGTGGCTCTCACTGGTGCCTCCTGCGAGGGAAGGTTATGGGCGTGCATACCCTGGCCCGGTAGGCAGACATAACCTTGTGTGCTCGTTTTGTTGTTATGGTACCTTGTCCCTGTTTGGGACCGTTTTGCCACGACGGTGGCCATTAGTGTCTTTGGTAGACACGGGGCCACCTAAGACCTAGCCCTGAGAGGGAGATGGTTGGAGTGGCCGGGGAGAGTACATACAAAGGGAGGGTTTCATTAGAATGCTTTGGTCCACCTGAATGGGACTGTGAGGCCAGGTATTCCGTAGTGTGGGTAAAGTGCGCTACCTCTGCAGAGTGTATTTAATCTATCGATAGTCGTGCCCTCGGTTATGGGCAAGACTCAGGAGTAAGTCACACCATGGATCAACTTTTATTACTAATCTTGCAAACTAGTAATTGTTGTGATGCATTATTTCGTGGTGAACCTTGAACATTCGAGGTGTTCATGAGTGATTGATTTCAGGTGTGACCCGGTGTGGTCACCGTTTGGTTACGAGGTAACCGTCTGGTAAGCGAGTCCGTGTGACTCGGTGCGTTGTTTGGTTGTGCTGCCTAGCTTTGCATTTTGTAGTAACTTCTTGCATTGATTTAACTTGATTAATTATCATGATATTGTTTGTCATCGTGCTTATGTTTGTTGTGAGCTTGCAAGTACATTCAATGTACTGACCTAGCGTGCATGCCAGCTTTCAGGCAAGTTGATTCGCATCGAAGCGCATCTCGTGTCTAGGCCGTGTCCACATCGGTGTCCCTGTGCCATGGAGTTCCGCTACGTCGTTCTTCCGCTGCCGCATAGTTTCGTGTGATCGAGGCCCCAACCATGTTTATTAAATAATGTACATACTGCCCAGCAGCACCGTCTGTGCCGCTTGGCCTCAAATCTCGATGTAATATCAGACCTTTGTACCACACTAGTATCAATAAAGCGGTTATTTCTATACCATGTTGTTGTGTATTGCCAGAAAACTCGATCTCTGGGCTGGCAATGCAGGGTAAACCGATTGCTCTAAGCCGGGGTGTCACAACGCTTGGTATCAGAGTCGCGCTGATTGTAGGACACGCTAGACCGGTAGTACGTTAGTACAATGGTAGATAGTTTCGCTTGAGTGCCAGTAGACATAGGGATTGGTTGTTGCATTGAATGCATGACTTATTGTTGTTATTACTAACCGTATGGTTTGTGAGTGTAGATGGCACCTGTACCAATCTTGTACCATCCTGAGCCAGCTCCGTGCACATCGCCGCACCTGCTTCAGAACGTGTGGCGACGACTCTATCCAGAGGGTTCTGATCCAGAGTATCGGGTGTATCGCGAGCAGCTTGCCAGTGTAGAGTATGAGTATTATGTTGAGGTTACTCTACACCACAGTTCCCCATCCGGCGCTTACACTCGTTCGTCTAAGGGTGGTCTTGCTTCTACGCCATCTCAGGCGGTTCAGTTTGCTGCTATCGAGGCTCTTGTAGACTTGCGCTACAATGAGGTTCGCATGCACACCCACCCTGGACTTTTCTTCTACCTATCTCTGCACGAGAATGGGCGTATCCACTTTCCTTTGATTAATCCGACGTGCGATCGTCCCACTAGCCACCTTGCACGCTACATCACCGCTAGCTATCTCCTTAACTACGAGTTAGCTCGGGAGCTCTCACGCGCTCGCGCCGCTCTCGCTGCTACTCGTATAAGGAACCCTCTTCCCACTGTCATCTACACTTCTACTCCTCCCACCTCCGTTCCTACGACGACCTCACAGGGTACCGTTAACCCTTTGATGGTGAACCCTCGCAGCGGTCCTGCTGCATGGTCTTCTCTTGTCGCTACTCCTGCCGCTCCTATGCTTAGATCCCATCCCCCGCCTGCCCCTGAGGGAGAGGCCTCAAGGCTAGCGCACCTCTCTTCCCCTGGAGGTCTCTACTATCAGTTCATGATCTGTGTCCGGCTCAGGAGACCAGCCTGCAGCAGCACCATCCGAGTAGTAGATCGTTAGAGTATCGTGGTAGTCATGAGCATGATGTATGGCTGTAATCGCACTTGTCATGATGCATAGTTTCATGTACGAGGGTAGTAGACCCATTGTGATGTTTATTTTCATGTTGGGACTATGTCTAAGTATGTTGGATTTTCTTTCCGACGTGGTTTTATTTGCGGCTTTCTTCCGGGATTTGTCATTGGTTTTTCCCCCATTTTGGAATTTTCTCATCATGGTTGCTATATATTGGGAAAACGAAAATAGCATGCCGCGTGGAGGCAGCAGCAGTCAAGCTGGTGAGGATGTTCCTGTCCGTCGTTCCGCAAGACAGGCAGGACATTCCCCTGAACCATACCAGCCACCTCCGCCTCCACCGCCACAACCGCCTACCACCGAGCAAATCCTGCGAATGTTTGAAGAAAGAAGGAGCAACGATCTGCTGGAAATACTGAAAAGTGTACAAGTTATGGTTGGGCAGAATGGAAACCAGAATGGCCATCATTCCAAGCTATCAGATTTTCAGCGAACCAAGCCTCCCAGTTTCAGCCATGCTACTGATCCTTTGGACGCCGACGACTGGCTAAGGACTATTGAAAGAAAACTGGAAATTTCTCGCACAGATGGCGGAGACAAGGTTCCCTTCGCGACGCATTATCTCAAAGGAGCTGCCACGATATGGTGGGATAATGCCAAAGCAATATGGCCTGGCGACGAAGAAATTACTTGGACAAAATTCAAGGATCTCTTCCGCAAATATCATATTCCCACCGGAGTCATGAAGATCAAGCAACGCGAATTTCTCGCCCTCACTCAAGGCAGCATGACCGTCGCCGAGTATCCGAATAAATTCAACCATCTGGCCCGCTATTCTCTCCACGATGTGGCCACCGAAGAGCGGAAGATCGACCGATTTCTTGGAGGCCTACATTAACATCTCCGGTGCACTCTCAGTATGTTTGATTTCCTGGACTTCCTGACTCTGGTGAACAAGGCCCTAATCGCCGAGAGGGAACACAAGCTCCTGCACAACAACAAGCCAGCCGCTAATGACCACAAGCGCAAATTCGAGCCCAAGAAGGATATGCAACCAGTGCAAAAGGCTCGTACATGGAAACAGACTCAGGTGGAGTACAAACTCAATTGGCAGCAGAACTTCAACAAGACTACTACACAAGTCAAGAATGTCGTGACCAGCCCGGTGCGCGACGATTGCCAGCACAACAATTCATGCTTCAGTTGTGGTCAAACCGGACACTACGCCCGACAGTGTCCCAAGAACACCAAGCACGTCGCTCCATTTCAGCCACAAGTTAACTACATGGAGCAGTACTCCGCCCCCGATATAATTCAAGGGCAAGTTCATCACATCTCCGCAGACGAAGCCGAAGAGGACCCGGAAGTCGTCATTGGTATGTTTCCTGTTAATGACATACCCGCCGTAATTTTGACTCTGGGGCTTCCCACTCTTTTATTTCGCGGAGTTTTGCTTCCCAAAAGAATTTTCCTTGCTCGATTTTGGGAAAGCACATGCTGGTACAATCCCCGGGATCCATACTCAGAAGCAATTTCGTCTGCCGAAATTTGGAGATTGACATCAAGGGCGTCAAGTTTCCAACATCATTGATGATCATCGATTCCAACAAATTGGATGTCATTTTGGGCATGAATTGGTTAACCCAATAGCAAGTCTGCATCAGCTGTGCGACCAGAGAAGTTACCCTGAAAAATATGGAAGGTCGCACCACTTGTTTCTATGCCCTCGATCGCATCCCCTCGAAGGATATGGTTTTCGCAGCCGTGGCAGAAGAGGTGGAATTGATTCCAGTGGTCAGCGAGTATCCAGATGTATTTCCTGAAGAATTACCCAGCATGCCACCAGACCGAGAATTGGAGTTTGCTATTGACCTGGTGCCTGGAACCACCCCTATACATAAGAAATATTATCGGATGCCCTCCTCGGAATTGGTGGAATTAAAGAAACAACTGGATGAGATGCTGCAAAAAGGATACATTCGTCCAAGCTCTTCACCATGGGGATCACCAGCAATCTTCGTGGACAAAAAGGATGGCAGTCTATGAATGTGTGTAGACTACCGACAGCTGAATGACGTCACCATTAAAAACAAGTATCCACTGCCAAGGATTGACGATTTGTTTGATCAACTCAGTGGGGCCAAGGTGTTCTCAAAGATTAATTTGAGGACGGGATATCATCAACTCAAGATTAAGAAGGAAGATATTCCTAAGACCGCGTTCACCACTCGGTACGGTCTTTATGAATACACTGTTATGTCTTTCGGCCTCACCAACGCTCCTGCATTCTTTATGCATATGATGAACAAGGTGTTTATGGACTTCTTGGACAAGTTTGTGGTGGTGTTCATTGATGACATCCTCATTTATTCCAAAAGCAAGGACAAACATAAGGAACATCTTCGCACAGTTCTGCGACGACTTCGCGATCATCAATTGTATGCCAAATTTAGCAAATGTGAGTTTTGGCTCTGATGACCCACAAGTATAGGGGATCTATCGTAGTCCTTTCGATAAGTAAGAGTGTCGAACCCAACGAGGAGCAGAAGGAAATGATAAGCGGTTTTCAGCAAGGTATTCTCTGCAAGTACTGAAATAAGTGGTAACAGATAGTTTCGTGATAGGATAAATTGTAATGAGCAACAAGTAACAAAAGTAAATAAAGTGCAGCAAGGTGGCCCAATCCTTTTTGTAGCAAAGGACAAGCCTGGACAAACTCTTATAATAGGAAAAGCGCTCCCGAGGACACATGGGAATATCGTCAAGCTAGTTTTCATCACGCTCATATGATTCGCGTTCGGTACTTTGATAATTTCATATGTGGGTGGACCGGTGCTTGGGTGTTGTTCTTACTTGAACAAACATCCCACTTATGATTAACCTCTATTGCAATATCCGCAACTACAACAAAAGTATTAAGGTAAACCTAACCATAGCGTGAAACATATGGATCCAAATCAGCCCCTTACGAAGCAACGCATAAACTAGGGTTTAAGCTTCTGTCACTCTAGCAACCCATCATCTACTTATTACTTCCCAATGCCTTCCTCTAGGCCTAAATAATTGTGAAGTGTTATGTAGTCGACGTTCACATAACACCACTAGAGGTTAGACAACATACATCTTATCAAAATATCGAACGAATACCAAATTCACACGACTACTAATAGCAAGACTTCTCCCTTGTCCTCAGGAACAAACGTAATTACTCACAAAGCATATTCATGTTCATAATCAGAGGGGTAATAATATGCATAAAGGATCTGAACATATGATCTTCCACCAAATAAACCAACTAGCATCAACTACAAGGAGTAATCAACACTACTAGCAACCTACTAGCACCAATCCCGGACTTGGAGACAAGAATTGGATACAAGAGATGAACTAGGGTTTGGAGATGAGATGGTGCTGGTGAAGATGTTGATGGAGATTGCCCTCTCCCGATGAGAGGAGCGTTGGTGATGATGATGGTGATGATTTCCCCCTCCCAGAGGGAAGTGTCCCCGGCAGAATAGCTCTGCCGGAGCCCTAGATTGGTTCCACCAAGGTTTCGCCTCGTGGCGGTGGAGTCTCGTCCCGGAAGGTTGCCTTCTATTTTTTTCTCATCGAAAGACTTCATATAGGAGAAGATGGGCGTCAGAGAGCCACCAGGGGACCCACGAGGTAGGGGGCGCGCCCAGGGGGGAGGGCGCGCCCCCACCCTCGTGAGCAGGGTGTGGGCCCCCTGGCCTTCATGTTTGGCGATGATTTTTCTTTATTTATTTTAAGATATTCCGTGGAGTTTCAGGACTTTTGGAGTTACGCAGAATAGGCCTTCAATATTTGCTCCTTTTCTAGCCCAGAATTCCAGCTGTCGGCATTCTCCCTCTTCATGTAAACCTTGTAAAATAAGAGAGAATAGCCATAAGTATTGTGACATAACGTGAAATAACAACCCATAATGCAATAAATATTGACATAAAAGCATGATGCAAAATGGACGTATCAACTCCCCCAAGCTTAGACCTCGCTTGTCCTCAAGCGAAAAGCTGATAACAATAAATATGTCCTCATGTTTAGAGGTAGAGGCGTCGATAAAAATAAAATACGGACATGAAAGCATCATGATTATTTCATAACAACAACATATATAGATTTTGTCATATGATTACTCATGTTCAAGTGATGATATTTTCACAAAGCCAAAGTATGAATCAGAAACCTTATTGAGCACCAACAATTTATACCCTCAGTCATTGAAGCAATTGCAATTTATCATAACATCGAAAAGAGTCTATGTCAGAGCTTAAGAGCAAGTCCACATATTCAACTATCACTTAGTCCTTCATAATTGCTAACACTCACGCAATACTTGTGGTTACGGAGTTTTAATCGGACACAGAGAAAGATAGGGGCTTATAGTTATGCCCCACAACCTTTTACCTCAAGGGTAATGTCAACAATAATAATTCATGCTCCCCTACATCAAATTAGGTATATATATCATGTTCTTTCCAACATGTTGAGCTTGCCAAAGGATAAAATAAAAAGGGAAAGGTGAAGATCACCGTGACTCTTGCATAAGGTAGAGGATAGTAATAAAAGATAGGCCCTTCACAGAGGGAAGCAGAGGTTGTCATGCGCGTTTAGGGTTGATGCACAAAATCTTAATGCAAAAGAACGTCACTTTATATTGCCCCTTGTATGTGGACCTTTATTATGCAGTCCATCGCTTTTATTGCGGCCACAACAAGTTCGTACAAAGTTTATTTTCTCCGCACTAATAAGGCATGCATATTTAGAGAGCAATTTTTATTGCTTGCACCGATGACAACTTACTTGAAGGATCTTACTCAATCCATAGGTAGATATGGTGGACTCTCATGGCAAAACTGGTTTTAAGGGTATTTGGAAGCACAAGTAGTATTTCTACTTGGTGCTGAGAATTTGGCTAGCATGAGGGGGAAAGGCAAGCTCAACACGGTAGAGGATCCATGACAACATACTTTATCTCAGATGTAAGAAAACATAACTCATTATATTGTCTTCCTTGTCCAACCTCAACTCTTTAGCATGTCATATTTTAATGAGTGCTCCCAATTATAAAACATGTCAATGATAATATATCTATATGTGAAACCTCTCTTTCCTTATTACTTCCTATTAATTGCAACAATGACCAAAGCTATATTTGCCAACTCCCAACAACTTTTAATCATCATACTCTTTCTATGTGAAGTCATTACTTTCAATAAGATCAATATGAACTCTTTGATTCTTTTTATTCTTTTTCTTCTAATCACCCAAGATCATGGCAAAATAATGAAGCCCTTGACTCAACACTAATATTTATTATATAGCTCACGGACTCGATTACAAAGAAGGATCATGAAGCAAAACTCAAAACTAGATCATGCCATAACTTTATTCTTCTAAATCAAGATACTACTAAAAGGATCGAACTAAGAAAAACGGTAAAGATAGGAGTTGTGATGGTGATACGATACCAGGGCACCTCCCCCAAGCTTGGCAGTTGCCAAGGGGGGTGCCCATACCCATGTGATTATATCTCCTTCTTTGTTGTTGGTATAATATTCTTGACGATGATTCCCCTCAAGATACGGTTCTCCTCCTCGAGCTTATTGACTTGCTGCTTGAGGTCCATTATTTCCTTGCGAAGTTTTCCTGTAACGGCTAAAGCTCCTTGCACCCAAGGGTGTTGCATAGCTGCGGGAGAACAAGATACACTCCTCCTCATATTTTCATAGGAAAGAAATCTAACATTGGAAGGGATAAACGAGTTTGGAATAGCTGAGCTTTGTAGTTCCCCCATCGTAAACCCAGCTCGGAGGCGGGAGGTGACTTCTTGATCTTCCATGGCATCTACCCTCATCAGGTCAGCCTCCATCTCTTCCTCCGTTGCTGGCCCAAAGTGGTCAGCGTTGCTGTTTGCCCTTGGTTCCAGTGCCGGGTTAGATACCCGGCTCTCCCCGACTGACTCTTGAGAAGACTTCTTGCTCTAATCTGCAAGAACAACAACTCGAAACAAAAACAGAGAATATTTGCGTGATACGAGAGTCAAAACCTTCAAGAGTATATATAATGAATTTTTACCGACCAAAATACGTGTCGTGCAAGAAAACGGAGTCCGGAGGGCACACGAGGTGCTCACGAGGTAGGGGGGCGCGCCCTCCACCCTCGTGGAGGCCTCGTGTCCTCCCCGGGCTGCTACTTATTTTTCTATTTTTCTAAATATTCCAAAACGGAGAAATATTGCTTTTAAAAACTGTTTTGGAGTCGGTTTACTTACCGTACCACATACCTATTCCTTTTTGGAGTCTGGAACGTTCTGGAAAGTGTCCCTTATGTATTCCTCCGGGGTTACGGTTTCAATAATATTGGTTTCAACATTTATAGGATTACCTGAGATATAGTGTTTGATCCTTTGACCGTTTACCACCTTCGGATTTCTGCCTTCGAAGTTGTTGATTTTTATGGCACCGGAACGATAGACCTCCTCGATAACGTAGGGACCTTCCCATTTAGAGAGAAGTTTCCTGCAAAAAATCTTAAACGAGAGTTGTATAGCAATACATAATCACCTACATTAAACTCACGCTTTTGTATCCTTTTGTCATGCCATCTTTTAACTTTTTCTTTAAACAACTTGGCATTTTCATAAGGTTGGGTTCTCCATTCATCAAGTGAGCTAATATCAAATAACCTCTTCTCACCGGCAAGTTTGAAATCGTAATTGAGCTCTTTAATAGCCCAATATGCCTTATGTTCTAGTTCGAGAGGTAAGTGACATGCTTTTCCATAAACCATTTTGTACGGAGACATACCCATAGGATTTTTGTATGCAGTTCTATAGGCCCATAATGCATCACCAAGTTTCTTGGACCAATTCTTTCTAAACCTATTGACAGTCTTTTGCAAAATTAATTTGAGCTCTCTATTGCTCAATTCTACTTGACCACTAGACTGCGGGTGATATGGAGATGCAATTCTATGATTAACATCATATTTAGCAAGCATCTTACGGAAAGCACCATGAATAAAGTGTGAAGCACCATCAGTCATTAAATATCTAGGAACTCCAAACCTCGGAAAAATAACTTCCTTAAGCATTTTAATAGAGGTGTTATGATCACCACTACTAGTTGGGATAGCTTCTACCCACTTAGTAACATAATCAACAGCAACTAAAATATGTGTATATCCATTGGAGGCAGGAAAAGGTCCCATATAATCAAAGCCCCAAACATTAAATGGTTCAATAACAAGTGAATAATTCATAGGCATTTCTTGACGTCTACTAATATTACCAATTCTTTAACATTCATCGCAAGACAAAACAAACTTACGGGCATCCTTGAAGAGAGTAGGCCAATAAAAACCGGATTGCAATACCTTATGTGTAGTTCTGTCTCCAGCGTGGTGTCCTCCATAAGCTTCGGAGTGATACTTGCGTAGGATCTGTTCCTGTTCATGCTCAGGTACACAACGTCTAATAACACCATCTACTCCTTCTTTATAAAGATGTGGGTCATCCCAAAAGTAATGTCGCAAGTCATAGAAAAACTTTTTCTTTTGCTGGTATGTGAAGCTAGGTGGTATAAATTTAGCAAGAATATAATTAGCATAATCAGCATACCATGGAGTGCTACGAGAAGTGCTTATGAAATTTAATTGTTCATCGGGAAAGCTATCATCAATAAAAGGTAGTGGGTCATCAAGAACAATCTCTAACCTAGATAAGTTGTCTGCAACAGGGTTCTCAGCTCCTTTTCTATCAACAATATGCAAATCAAATTCTTGCAGCAAGAGAACCCATCTAATGAGTCTAGGTTTTGCATCTTTCTTTTCCATAAGATATTTAATAGCAGCATGATCTGTGTGAAGAGTTACTTTAGAACCAACAATATAGGGTCTGAATTTATCACAAGCAAATACAACTGCTAAAAGTTCCTTTTCGGTAGTAGCATAGTTTCTTTGAGCATTGTCTAGAGTCTTACTAGCATAATGGATAACATTTAATTTCTTATCAACTCGTTTCCCTAGAACAGCACCTACAGCATAATCACTAGCATCACACATAATTTCAAAGGGTAAATTCCAATCAGGTGGCTGAACAACAGGTGCAGAGACTAATGCTTTCTTAAGTATTTCAAATGCTTCTACACAATCATCATCAAAGACAAATGGTATATCTTTTTGTAATAAATTAGTCAGAGGCCGAGAGATTTTTGAGAAGTCCTTAATGAACCTCCTATAAAATCCGGCGTGACCAAGGAAGCTTCTTATACCTTTGATGTCCTTGGGACATGGCATCTTTTCAATAGCATCAACCTTGGCTTTATCAACTTCAATACCTCTTTCAGAAACCTTGTGCCCCAAGACAATACCTTCATTAACCATAAAGTGGCACTTTTCCCAATTCAAGACAAGATTAGTTTCTTCACATCTCTGCAAAACTCGAGCAAGATTGCTCAAGCAATCATCAAAAGAGGAACCATAGACGGAAAAGTCGTCCATGAAAACCTCACAAATCTTTTCGCAAAAGTCAGAGAATATAGCCATCATGCATCTTTGAAATGTAGCAGGTGCATTACATAAACCAAAAGGCATACGTCTATAAGCAAAAGTACCAAAAGGGCATGTAAAAGTAGTCTTAGATTGATCTTTAGCCGACACAGGTATTTGAGGAAAACCAAAATAACCATCTAGAAAGCAATAATGTGTATGTTTGCATAATCTTTCTAGCATTTGATCAATAAAAGGTAAGGGGTAATGATCTTTCTTGGTAGCCTTATTTAATTTGCGGAAATCAATTACCATCCTATAACCTGTGATAATTCTTTGTGGAATCAATTCATCTTTATCATTAGGGACGGCAGTAATACCTCCCTTCTTAGGGACACAATGGACATGACTTACCCACTGGCTATCAGCAACGGGATAAATTATACCTGCCTCCAGAAGCTTGAGTATTTCTTTTCTTACCACTTCTTTCATTTTAGGATTCAAACGTCATTGAGGATCACAAACTGGTTTGGCATCCGCTTCCAAATTTATTTTATGTTGACATAGAGTGGGACTGATGCCCTTAAGATCATCCAGAGTATATCCAATAGAGGCACGATGCTTCTTCAGAGTTTTAAATAATCTTTCTTCTTCATGCTCTGAAAGGTTAGCACTAATAATGACAGGATATATTTTCTTTTCATCAAGATAAGCATATTTAAGATCATCAGGCAACGGTTTAAGCTCAAACACGGGATCACCCTTGGGTGGAGGAGGATCCCCTAGGATTTCGACAGGCAAATTGTGTTGCAGAATAGGTTCTTGTTTAAAGAATACTTCATCTATTTCACTTCTTTCATTCATGAACATATCATTTTCATGGTCTAGCAAATAGTGTTCTAAAGGATCACTAGGAGGTACAGCAATAGAAGCAAGACCAATAATTTCATCCTTACTAGGCAATTCTTCCTCACGATGTTGTTTACTAAATTTAGAGAAATTAAACTCATGAACCATATCGTCCAAGCCAATAGTAACAACATTCTTTTCGCAGTCTATCTTAGCATTAACAGTATTCAAGAAGGGTCTACCAAATATAATAGGACAAAAGCTATCTTGTGGAGAACCAAGAACAAGAAAATCAGCGGGATATTTGGTTTTTCCACACAAGACTTCAACATCTCTAACAATTCCTATTGCAGATATAGTATCTCTATTGGCAAGTTTAATTGTAACATCAATATCTTCTAACTGAGCAGGTGCAATATCATGCATAATTTCTTCATACAAGGTAATAGGTATAACACTAGCACTAGCACCCATATCACATAAGCCATGATAACAATGATCTCCTATTTTAACAGAAATAACAGGCACGCCTACCACAGGTCTATGTTTATCTCTAGCACAAGGTTTAGCAATTCTAGCAGTTTCACCAGAGAATTGAATAACATGCCCATCAATATTATCAGACAAGAGATCTTTAACAATAGCAATATTGGGTTCTACTTTGACTTGCTCAGGAGGTGTATAAGTTCTAATATTGCTTTTACGAACAACAGTTGAAGCTTTAGCATGATCCTTCCTTCTAACAGGGAAAGGTGGTTTCTCAACATAAGAAGTAGGAACAATAGGATCATTATAAGTTACAGTCTTTTCTTCAACTTTAATAGGTGCAGCTACTTTTACTTCTATGGGAGGATGATATTTAAACCACTTCTCCGTGGGGAGATCAACATAAGTAGCAAAAGATTCACATAAAGAAGCTACTATCTAAGAATCAAGTCCATATTTAGTGCTAAAACTTACGGAAAATATCGGTATCCATAAAAGATTTAACACAATCAAACTTAGGTGTCATACCTGACTCCTTACCTTCGTCGAGGTCCCAATCTTCAGAGTTGTGTTTAATTCTATCCAATAAATTCCATCTAAATTCAATAGTCTTCATCATAAAAGAGCCAGCATAAGAAGTATCGAGCATGGTGCGATTGTTATCAGAAAGCCGAGCATAAAAACTTTGCATAATTATTTCTCTTGGGAGCTCATGATTAGGGCATGAATATAACATTGATTTAAGCCTCCCCCAAGCTTGAGCGATGCTTTCTCCTTCGCGAGGCCAAAAATTATATATATAATTGCGATCAAGATGAACAAGATGCATAGGGTAATACTTTAGATGAAATTCCAATTTCAATCTTTTATAGTTCCATGATCTCATATCATCACATAGCCTATACCATGTCAATGCGTCTCCCTTCAAACATAAAGGGAAAGCCTTCTTCTTAACAACATCATCGGGTATACCTGCAAGCTTAAATAGTCCACAAACATCATCCACATAGCGTAGATGTTCATCAGGATGCTTTGTTCCATCTCCTGTAAAAGTGTTAGCTAGCAGTTTTTCCATCATACCCGAAGGAATCTGAAAAGGAGTTTCATTTTCAATAGGTTTAGTAGGTTCAGTAGGTTGAGGAGCAACTCTTTGCTCTACTAGACGGGGTGAAGATACCCCGAACAAGCCCCTCAGACAATTACTTTCCATAGTAACAAGTGACAAAAAATTTCAGCACACTATATAAATTTTTCCTTACCAAATTCCACCTATCAAAGGCGCTTCACTCCCCGGCAACGGCGCCAGAAAAGAGTCTTGATGACCCACAAGTATAGGGGATCTATCGTAGTCCTTTCGATAAGTAAGAGCGTCGAACCCAACGAGGAGCAGAAGGAAATGATAAGCGGTTTTCAGCAAGGTATTCTCTGCAAGTACTGAAATAAGTGGTAACAGATAGTTTCGTGATAGGATAAATTGTAACGAGCAACAAGTAACAAAAGTAAATAAAGTGCAGCAAGGTGGCCCAATCCTTTTTGTAGCAAAGGACAAGCCTGGACAAACTCTTATAATAGGAAAAGCGCTCCCGAGGACACATGGGAATATCGTCAAGTTAGTTTTCATCACGCTCATATGATTCGCGTTCGGTACTTTGATAATTTCATATGTGGGTGGACCGGTGCTTGGGTGCTGTTCTTACTTGAACAAACATCCCACTTATGATTTACCTCTATTGCAAGCATCCGCAACTACAACAAAAGTATTAAGGTAAACCTAACCATAGCATGAAACATATGGATCCAAATCAGCCCCTTATGAAGCAACGCATAAACTAGGGTTTAAGCTTCTGTCACTCTAGCAACCCATCATCTACTTATTACTTCCCAATGCCTTCCTCTAGGCCCAAATAATGGTGAAGTGTTATGTAGTCGACGTTCACATAACACCATTAGAGGTTAGACAACATACATCTTATCAAAATATCGAACGAATACCAAATTCACACGACTACTAATAGCAAGACTTCTCCCTTGTCCTCAGGAACAAACGTAATTACTCACAAAGCATATTCATGTTCATAATCAGAGGGGTAATAATATGCATAAAGGATCTGAACATATGATCTTCCACCAAATAAACCAACTAGCATCAACTACAAGGAGTAATCAACACTACTAGCAACCTACTAGCACCAATCCCGGACTTGGAGACAAGAATTGGATACAAGAGATGAACTAGGGTTTGGAGATGAGATGGTGCTGGTGAAGATGTTGATGGAGGTTGCCCTCTCCAGATGAGAGGAGTGTTGGTGATGATGATGGTGATGATTTCCCCCTCCCGGAGGGAAGTGTCCCCGGCAGAATGGCTCTGCCGGAGCCCTAGATTGGTTCCGCCAAGGTTCCGCCTCGTGGTGGTGGAGTCTCGTCCCGAAAGGTTGCCTTCTATTTTTTTCTCATCGAAAGACTTCATATAGGAGAAGATGGGCGTCGGAGAGCCACCAGGGGGCCCACGAGGTAGGGGGCGCGCCTAGGGGGGAGGGCGCGCCCCCACCCTCGTGAGCAGGGTGTGGGCCCCCTGGCCTTCATGTTTGGCGATGATTTTTCTTTATTTATTTTAAGATATTCCGTGGAGTTTCAGGACTTTTGGAGTTACGCAGAATAGGCCTTCAATATTTGCTCCTTTTCTAGCCCAGAATTCCAGCTGTCGGCATTCTCCCTCTTCATGTAAACCTTGTAAAATAAGAGAGAATAGCCATAAGTATTGTGACATAACGTGAAATAACAACCCATAATGCAATAAATATTGACATAAAAGCATGATGCAAAATGGACGTATCAACTCCCCCAAGCTTAGACCTCGCTTGTCCTCAAGAGAAAAGCTGATAACAATAAATATGTCCTCATGTTTAGAGGTAGAGGTGTCAATAAAAATAAAATACGGACATGAAGGCATCATGATTATTTCATAACAACAACATATATAGATTTTTTTCATATGATTACTCATGTTCAAGTGATGATATTTTCACAAAGCCAAAGTATGAATCAGAAACCTTATTGAGCACCCACAATTTATACCCTCAGTCATTGAAGCAATTGCAATTTATCATAACATCGGAAAGAGTCTATGTCAGAGCTTAAGAGCAAGTCCACATACTCAACTATCACTTAGTCCTTCATAATTGCTAACACTCACGCAATACTTGTGGTTACGGAGTTTTAATCGGACACAGAGAAAGATAGGGGCTTATAGTTTTGCCCCACAACCTTTTACCTCAAGGGTAATGTCAACAATAATAATTCATGCTCCCCTACATCCAATTAGGTATATATATCATGTTCTTTCCAACATGCTGAGCTTGCCAAAGGATAAAATAAAAAGGGAAAGGTGAAGATCACCGTGACTCTTGCATAAGGTAGAGGATAGTAATAAAAGATAGGCCCTTCGCAGAGGGAAGCAGAGGTTGTCATGCGCGTTTAGGGTTGATGCACAAAATCTTAATGCAAAAGAACGTCCCTTTATATTGCCCCTTGTATGTGGACCTTTATTATGCGGTCCGTCGCTTTTATTGAGTCCACAACAAGTTCGTACAAAGTTTATTTTCTCCGCACTAATAAGGCATGCATATTTAGAGAGCAATTTTTATTGCTTGCACCGATGACAACTTACTTGAAGGATCTTACTCAATCCATAGGTAGATATGGTGGACTCTCATGGCAAAACTGGTTTTAAGGGTATTTGGAAGCACAAGTAGTATTTCTACTTGGTGCTGAGAATTTGGCTAGCATGAGGGGGAAAGGCAAGCTCAACACGGTAGAGGATCCATGACAACATACTTTATCTCGGATGTAAGAAAACATAACTCATTATGTTGTCTTCCTTGTCCAACCTCAACTCTTTAGCATGTCATATTTTAATGAGTGCTCCCAATTATAAAACATGTCAATGATAATATATCTATATGTGAAACCTCTCTTTCCTTATTACTTCCTATTAATTGCAACAATGACCAAAGCTATATTTGCCAACTCCCAACAACTTTTAATCATCATACTCTTTCTATGTGAAGTCATTACTTTCAATAAGATCAATATGAACTCTTTGATTCTTTTTATTCTTTTTCTTCTAATAACCCAAGATCATGGCAAAATAATCAAGCCCTTGACTCAACACTAATATTTATTATATAGCTCACGGACTCGATTACAAAGAAGGATCATGAAGCAAAACTCAAAACTAGATCATGCCATAACTTTATTCTTCTAAATCAAGATACTACTAAAAGGATCGAACTAAGAAAAACGGTAAAGATAGGAGTTGTGATGGTGATACGATACCAGGGCACCTCCCCCAAGCTTGGCAGTTGCCAAGGGGGGTGCCCATACCCATGTGATTATATCTCCTTCTTTGTTGTTGGTGTAATATTCTTGGCGATGATTCCCCTCAAGATACGGTTCTCCTCCTCGAGATTATTGACTTGCTGCTTGAGGTCCATTATTTCCTTGCGAAGCTTTCCTGTAACGGCTAAAGCTCCTTGCACCCAAAGGTGTTGCATAGCTGCGGGAGAATAAGAGACACTCCTCCTCATATTTTCATAGGAAAGAAATCTAACATTGGAAGGGATAACCGAGTTTGGAATAGCTGAGCTCTGTAGTTCCCCCGTCGTAAACCCAGCTCGGAGGCGGGAGGTGACTTCTTGATCTTCCATGGCATCTACCCTCATCAGGTCAGCCTCCATCTCTTCCTCCATTGCATCATAACTTTTAAACCACAAGTCCAAATGAATTGATTCTTTTTGCATTTTCTTTGTTACAGAAAGCTCTAGCAGCACCCCAAAAGGTGGTATTTTCTTTGCTGCCTAGAATTTCTGGTGATTTTCAGAAGGTGTTTTGACATTTATTTTTGTGGTTTTTAATTATTTTCAGAAGAAGGATCTTGCCTTGAAGATAACCAGGAGGAGTGTGACCCTCCTCTGCACTAAGGCAAGCCAGCTCATCATTTGGATGGTGTTATTTCAATATCTATGATTTTCTACTTGAATATGAGTCTTTATTTGCATTTAAAATTTGATAAATAACTTTGGTTAATTGCTAGTTACTTTACCATGCTTGATATGCTTGTTTTAGCTTCTAGTTGAATGCATGAACTTGTTTGGCTTAGTAGTGTAATATTTTGCACTATGAAAATTGCTATGGAAATTAATGATAGTTATTTCGCTAGTAATGGTTTCATTTAAATAATGAACTAATAAAAATATTACTTGGTTATAAAAATGAGTTATAACCAGAGAAGTTTGATTCTTAGTATTGCAAAATGCATATGTTGTTAAGTTTGATCCATGATTATGAGTTGTTTGATTTGCATGACGAATAGTTGCATGATCATTTCGATTATATCATGTTAGTAATAAAAAGTTTTTCTGAAAGTTAAAACTTGATTAAGTTCAACTTGAATATGATGTTGATCACATCATGGTGCCACTGAATCGGGTTTTTAATTCAGTGCGACCACATTTACCTAATGGGAAGGTCTTGATTCGGTCCTTTGTCGTGGCTCTCACCGGTGCCTCCCACGAGGGAAGGTTATGGGCGTGCATACCCTGGCCCGGTAGGCAGACATAACCTTGTGTGCTCGTTTTGTTGTTATGGTACCTTGTCCCTATTTGGGACCGTTTTGCCACGACCCCAAGACCTAGCCCTGAGAGGGAGATGGTCGGAGTGGCCGGGGAGAGTGCATGACAAAGGGAGGGTTTCGTCGGAATGCTTTGGTCCACCCGAATGGGAGTGCGAGGCCAGGTATTCTGTAGTGTGGGTAAAGTGCGCTACCTCTGCAGAGTGTATTTAATCTATCGATAGCCGTGCCCTCGGTTATGGGCAAGACTTGGGAGTAAGTCACACCATGGATCAACTTTTATAACTAATCTTGCAAACTAGTAATTGTTGTGATGCATTATTTCGTGGTGAACCTTGAACACTCGAGGTGTTCATGAGTGATTGATTTCAGGTGTGACCCCGGCGTGGTCACCGTTTGGTTACGAGGTAACCGTCTGGTAAGCGAGTCCGTGTGACTCGGTGTGCTGTTTGGTTGTGCTGGCTAGCTTTGCATTTTGTAGTAATTTCTTGCATTAATTTAACTTGATTAATTATCATGATATTGTCTATCATCGTGCTTATGTTTGTTGTGAGCTTGCAAGTACATTCAATCTACTGACCTGGCGTGTCATGCCAGCTTTCAGGCAAGTTGATTCGCATCGGAGCGCATCTCGTGCCTAGGCCGTGTCCACATCGGTGTCCTTGGGCCATGGAGTTCCGCTACGTCATTCTTCCACTTTCGCATAGTTTCGTGTGATCGAGGCCCCAGCCATGTTCATTAAATAATGTACATATTGTCCAGCAGCACTGTGTGTTGTGACACTCCAAAATTTTTATTTGGTTTTCAGCAAAAACTTTGTGGTTTTTGAAAAGAGGCCATTTAAAATTTTCCAGAAAACCTTCCTCTTAAAAACTTCCTTTTCTTTGGCAAGGATTTTATTTTTCTTCAAACTATGGTGTTTGATCTTTTGAAACTTCTTCCCTGTTGGTTCCCTCTCAAATTTATTTTGGGAGTTTAATCTTTTTTTTTCTTTTAAAAAGAAACTCTATGAAAATTTGGGATTTTCATATCTTGGAAACCACCCATGACTTTGTATTTTTGCCCATGTGGTAAAACCCCTCCAAAACCTCCCCTCCTCCTTGTAATCAACCTAAGTTCTCTGTCCCAACTAATCCAAGAAAGTTTTGGATTTTATTCTAATTTTCTTTCCCCTCAAATCTTTTCTGCAAATTTTTGGAGCCTGAGAGATTTTCAAAGCAAGTACCCTTTTGCATTTGAGTTTTGACCTCAAACCAACTCTCCTGGATGGTCCTTTGTACCCACAACCCAGAACCATCTTGATCCACTCCTCCTCTTTTCAAAATTTTCAAATTTCAGTCTCTGCAAGTTTGGACCAGATTTGCCAAATTTGGTGAAATTCATATCTACACTTCTTCTAAAAATCCACCAAAATTCAGGCAGCCTACTGGAGCAATGAGTAGCCACTCCACCAAGTTTCAGCTCAAGGAAAAATCCCTAGATGCCTAGATCATTCTGTCGAACACCTTGCATGCACTGTTCTGTTCATCTTCAGTTAAGTTCAGAAATTCAGTGTCGTTTTTCCTTCGTCAGACTCGGTCACGCGGCCACAGTGCGCCCCGGCGCGTTGCACGCAGCCTCTTCCCCTTGACCAGCACCCCGCACGCATGCTTGGCCGATTCCTGGCGTCGGTAGCGACGAGCCTCGCCGGCGTTGGAAGCTTCTGCGGTGGCTGCACCTTCCGTGGCGGCCAGCGAGGGCCCGAGCCCGCTCGCCATGCCACCCGGCGCCGCCCAACGCCCCCTGGCTCTCCGCGTGTCCCTGCCATGCCAACGCACGTCCGTGGCACCGTCGCCGTGGCCTGGCAAGCACGGAACATGCTCCCTGCCGCCGACGGGCCGCACCACCCCCGTTCCATCGAGCTCGCCCTAAACACCCAAATCCCGGCTAGTTTAGCACCCAAACGGACCCAGTGAACCCCCACGACGGCGCTCGACCCCTAAACCTCCCCGACCAAAGCACTGCACCGCCGTAACCTTCACCGGAGATCCCCGTTCACGGCCACCGCCTCGGATCGCCTATAAAAAGGACCCCGAGCTCGCTCACGACCCCCACACCCTCACTGCACCTCTCCAAGACCCTGCCAAGCCACCAGGAGGACCTCGAGGAGGTCTCCTCCCCCGACTCCGGACGCCCCGTTCCGCCTCGGCCTCCACCTCGATTCGCTCCGGTGAGGCCGTCGCCGGCGCCCAAACCCCGTCAGTTACCCCCTCTAGCTACCAGAAGTCTAACCCCCTCCTCAATTTGGCCTTCGCAGCTCCATCCGACGAGACTCTCGACCACCCGAACCGCCGTCCGCCGGAGCAAGGCTCGCCGTCGACGTGGTGCTCGCCGACCGCCACCACCACCACCAACTGACACGTAAGGGCGCCCTGAACACGGAGGTACCCTCTGATCTTCCTGCCACGCCGTGGATCGCCACCGGCGACCACCGCGGCTCTCGGGCGCCGACGAGCTTCGTCCCCCGTTTGAAAGTTTAAGCCTGACGAGTGGGACCCGCCCGTCAGCCTCTCAGATCCTTTTAAATGAATCGTTTTCTGAAAACGCCTTCGGGCAAAATACGCTTTCCCCTCTGGGCTGGCGTATTCAAGACTGGAACGTTTTCTGTTTTTATAAGCTAGCCCCTGGAAATCTTCTGTTTCATTACAGATGAGTCCCTGGACAAAAACCTTTATAACTTTTAAACAGAAAAGTATTTTTGATTGATCCTTTTTCTGTCCTCTTTAAAATTTTGTCTAGTTTTTTATCAGATTTATTTGAAAAACATTTGGAATACTTTTTGTGCACCTCTTGGTATTTACGATAGCGCATATATTTTCTTTATACCGTAGATACCGAAGGAGGTGACGGAGCCGCGAACTTCACCGAGCTAGGCTCCGACTACTCCGAACCAGGCAAGCATGTTTGAACTTTTGATATGATGATTTTTTTGGCATGTTTGCATTAAGTAGTTTATGGCATGTTGATGAACATACCGACGAATGTCCTGTTACCTGAGACGATGAGGCAAGTGAGTTTCGAAAATCCATGAGTGGATGGATGTGAGTATGCATGGCCATGTGTTGGCATGAGGATGGGTAAGATGGCAGTGTTGTAGCATGCCAGGCTTATGCCAGACTATGTGACTTCAATGTCAACTCGTATCATTCCAGTTCCTTCCATTCTTCCTTCCTTGTACTACCACATGTTTTCCGCAAGGAATATGGCTTAGTAAGTTGTAAACCGCTTTCCTGGTACACACCAAAAAGGAGAGGCCGTGATGATGGTTCCATGGCCCTGGATTAAAGCCAGTCATCCGGTCAGGGGGCATGGGTGTTTTCGGTTGGGACCGAGAGGGGGGCACCCCTTAGAGCGCGCGTATATAAATTTGATCCCATGCTATTCGAGATTGTGATCTCCCCGTCTCAAAAGTTTTTCTTGGACGATGTCTAGGGTGATTCCTAGCATCGAGAGGTAGGATGGGTGTGTACTGGTTAGCTGTGTTTTCTTCCGAAATACCATAAACGGAACTAGTCCTTCGTGACTACGGAAATCCGTTGGCTGTGGGAAAATTTTTGTACAAACTCTGCAGAGTCATATATTCCTTCGAATCATCTATTCCATGTCCAAGTTCGATATTAACTTATCTTGACCAAATGTCAGCTTTGATGACAGAGACTCCGGTGAACCGTATGAGTGCTAAGTCCGGTTAAATGATTATTCCTGTGGATGGACTAACCCGTTTATTCTCATGAATTGAATATTTATTATGAGCATTATTTCCTTGTGAATAAAAGCCCTTTATGTGGTGTCGCTAAGACGCCCGACTGTGGCATCTCTTTTAAAGCCCTTTCTGTGATGTCGCCCCGACGTCCGACTGTGGCATTTCTTTTAAAGCCCTTTATGTGGTGTCGCTAAGACGCCCGACTGTGGCATCATTTCCTTATATTTATTTGTTCACCTTTCGAGGCGTCGCTTCAGACACCCGATCGGTCTTCATTTATGTTTTGTGGGATTTCAGGTGGACTACCGCCGTTTCCCTTTTACTTACCTCGTTATGCTAATTTTTGAATGTACATTTGGTGAATTAATCATGACGCATTCATGCATGCATTTGTTATATCTTACGTCCAAACTTTCTTGCGAGTACTTTCAAAGTACTCACTGGCTTGTTGATTTGGCCAGATGCTGACGAAGGCGATCTCATGGATGAAGAATTTGATAGCGAGTCCGACGCCTAGAGGAGTCCCAGCCAGTCTCGTATGACCCTGGATTTGGTCATTGTATTATATCCGCTTCCGCTACCAAATAAATTCATCGAGCCTCACCTCGACGCTCGATGAGATGACAGTTTTAGAGACTTGTATCTCTCTCCCCGCTGTGTTTCTCCACCACCGCCCTATCCTCGAGTCAGTAGTATGCCTCCACACCACTGTGTCATGTCCGCCATTATGTATATTTATTGGCGTGCTTGTAATAATTTGGTTGAGCAACCGTAGTTCGACCCTGTAATATATTTTATGCTACTGGCTTATTGTATCAAGAATTTGTCTACCAGTGAGGAGGATTTCTCTCATACTGGACTCAAAAGATTGGTTTCTCAATAAATATTTTTATTGGAAAACCGGTCGTGACAAGCTTGGTATCGGAGCCAGGCTGACTGTAGGAAGCCACTAGGTGCAATCGCTAATTGGTTATTAGCTTGATTGAGCCTTTTCATATTTTCTTGATTGTAGTCATTTTCTGTCAGTCAGCATAAATTTATGATCTGACCATGCAGAATTTTTGCCTACTTTTGTAGATGGCCGACAACAGCTGCGAGTCTCAGACCTTCACCAACGTGCCCGATGGGTTCGTCAAGCTTTTTTCCTTCATCGTTCAGGTCGCTATGGGGCCATCTGTGCACCCAGTCTTCACACTCTGCCAGCACCGAGTCAACGACAGTCTGACCATGCACCAGGCCGCGGTGTAGTTCAAGGGAGGGCGTGGTGAGTTACGCCGCTTCCGGTTCTTGGGAAGAGCCATGCCTACGGAGAGGCATGCTATGCAGATGGCAGCCCGCGAGGCGATAGCTCGTCTCAGGGATGTCCTCCCCGTGATGAAGACTCGTCGTTATCGTTATCTTCCATGCCATGTGCCTTACACCTGTCACTACGCATTCTCCTGCCCCAGAGGAGAACGAGACGAGGCTTTTGAGATGCTCATTGAGTATCTCCGGGCCCTGGAGGCAGCCTTCGACAACCTGGTGGACGACTTCGTGGCTGCCCGCATGGACTCAGTTCATGGCTGTGCTGCCAACAGGAGGGAGCTCCTACCCACCGCACTGCCACTAACTTTGGTCTCGTCCTCAGCATCTTATACGCCTACTCGTCGCCTACCTTCTACCGAAGAATTCAACCAAGTCATTGCGCCCACTCCAGCGCGCACTGCACCACCCTTCGCGCCCACTCCTGTTCGTGTTGTTCCGCCCCTGGCACCCGCTCCGTCCACTCTGCGCAACACTACACGTATGGAGCCTATTAGCGAGGAGGAAGTCGAGTCCCCAACCTCGCTACGCCTCGCCCTCGGCAGGGCAAAGGAGGTCGTCAACATCTCCGCCTGAGTACGCTTAGCCGCCATGTAATATACCGCTTTGTATGATATGTTTATATGTACATAGGTTGTGAGAAGTAGCCTGCTTGCGCATCATGTAGGATCTGGAGAAGTGCACTAGCCTAAATAACATGTCAGGATTATGTACGCATATCCTGAGTGATGTATTGTATAATTACCGCCCGCGTGTAAGATATGTAATGAGCAGTCCTTCTCCGTGCGCAAGTCGATTTGTTTTTCTTAAGTAAGCTTGGTTATTTAATTTTATTTGCCAGCTTTATGCACTTATGGAATTGTTTTTGCGACTCTTTCCGCTTTTCTTATGGGTTTTACAAATATATCCCCAGAGTGAAAAATGTCTCGTCCTTGGACTCGCTCCATGCCAACTCCACCAGAGGAAAATTATGATACACAACCCAGCAACGAGTTCACTCAGGGACAGTCAAGCCAACAGGGCAGTGAATCGGCACTTTCACAAATGTGCCGCCTTTATGAGTAGAGTTAGCAACAACATCGGGAAATGATGAACCAAGTCATCAACATGGGAAATCACCATGGACAGTATCAGCAGCATTCCAAGTTATCTGAGCTACAGAAGACCCGTCCGCAAACATTTTCTCATACTGACAAGCCTCTTGAAGCCGAGGATTGGCTTCGAGATATGGAGAGAAAATTAATTATTGCAAAATGTTCAGATCTCGAGAAAGTACTATATGCTCCACACTATCTCACAGGAGCAGCTGCATCATGGTGGGAGAATTTTCTGCACATGCACCCCAACGAAAATGATATAACCTGGGATGATTTCAAGGAAGGTTTCCGTGGTGCACACATTCCCAAGAGTATTATGAAAATTAAGAAGAGAGAGTTCGATGACCTCAAACAAAGGAACATGACAGTGTCAGAATACAACGGTCAATTTACTCTATTGTCCCGCTATGCCAATGAAGAACGTATGACTGAAAGCAAGAAGATGGAGAAATTCCTTGATGGTCTGGCGCCCGCGCTTAAATGCCAACTGGTAGTTCACACTTTTCCAGATTTTAAGACACTAGTGGGCAAAGCTATTACTCTGGAAAATGAGAGACGTAGCTTGGAGGATTTACGTAAGCGAAAAAGAGACCAGACTACTCTTGCACGCAACCACCGAAGCAGGACATATTTTCAGAAAGGTGGGACACACAAACTTACAACAAACATCTCTCGCCCAACCAAGAATTTCCATGCAAGGGACAAAGAGTTCACATATCGCCCAGGCGTTACTTGCTACGCTTGTGGAGAAGAAGGGCACTACGCCAAACAGTGCCCCAAGCCAAGGAACTCGACCCCGAAGCCAAACAATGGTGGAAATAATTCAGCGCCCAAGCGCAACAATTTCAACCCCAACAACAACCACAGGAAGGGTCATCTAAACCACGTGACCAAAGAAGAAGCACAAAATGCTCCGGATATCGTACTCGGTATGTTTCCTGTCAACACAATACCTGCAACGGTTTTGTTTGATTCTAGAGCTTCTCACTCATTCATTTCGAAAAGTTTTGCTTTGCAAAATAATTTTTCAATGTTTCCCTTGGAAAAATCCATGATCATCAAGTCCCCTGGGATTCAGCAAGTTACTCAGAGTTACTGTCAGAATGTGGTCATTGAGTTCGAAGGATTGAAATTTTTCGCCAATCTTATTGTGTTGGAAAATAAAGGACTGGATGTCATCCTAGGGATGGACTGGTTAACCACAAACAAAGGTTTTATTGACTGTTTCAACCGGGCCGTAATTCTCACGCACCACCACGGGAAGACAATAAAAGTATCAGCCAAGGAAAGAAAAATACCCCGGCAGCCGAGATTGAATAAGGTGGACGTTTCTGAGTTAAGCAAGGTTCCAGTAGTATGTGAATTTCCAGACGTATTTCCCGAAGAACTACCAGGCATGCCACCAGACCGAGAAATAGAATTCAGCATTGAGCTAGCACCAGGAACCACCCCCATATACAAGAAACCATACAAAATGGCACCATCCGAGTTGATCGAGTTGAAGAAACAAATAAAGGAATTACTGGACAAGGGATACATTCGAGCCAGCTCCTCACCTTGGGGATCACCAATTTTATTTGCCAAAAAGAAGGATGGAACACTAAGATTGTGCATAGACTACCGAGCACTTAACATGGTCACAGTCAAGAACAAATACCCGATGCCACGAATAAATGATTTATTTGATCAGCTCGCTCGGGCCAAGGTATTCTCAAAGATTGACTTAAGGTCAGGATACCATCAATTAAAAGTGCGAACAGAAGATATCCCCAAAACAGCCTTCACCTCCAGATATGGACTATATGAGTTCACAGTTATGCCTTTTGGATTAACAAACGCCCCCGCATATTTTGTTCACCTCATGAACAAAGTATTTATGAAGTTTATGGACAAGTTCGTTGTGGTATTTATCGATGATATTCTGATATACTCCAAAACACCAGAAGAGCACGCGGAACATCTCAGGATTGTGCTAGGAGAACTCAGGAAACATCAATTGTATGCCAAGTTCAGCAAGTGCAAATTTTGGTTAAGACAAGTAGGCTTTCTAGGTCACGTGCTGACCCAAGACGGTATCGCAGTAGACCCGGAGAAAGTTAGGGCCATACTTGACTGGAAGGCACCAGCCAGCGTAACGGACATACGAAGTTTCTTGGGAATGGCAGGATATTACCGCAGATTTATTGAAGGATTCTCCACCCTAGCCAAGCCAATGACGCAGTTGCTCAAGAAGGACAAGAAATTTGAATGGACAGAAGCCTGCGAAAAAAAGTTTCCAAGAGTTAAAACAGAAATTAACCACAGCACCAGTATTAATTGTGCCAGACATACACAAAAACTTTGAGGTGTATTGTGACGCATCCCGAAAAGGTCTCGGGTGCGTGTTGATGCAAGAAGGCAAGGTTGTCGCATACGCTTCACGATAACTCCGCAAGCATGAGGAAAATTATCCCACTCATGACTTAGAAATGGCAGCAGTCATTCATGCACTTAAGGAATGGAGGCATTTCTTACTTGGGAATCGATGTGAAATATACACGGACCATAAAAGTCTCAAATATATTTTCACACAGCCAGAACTAAACTTACGACAACGACGCTGGTTGGAATTGGTAAAGGATTATGATGTCGGTATCCACTATCATCCAGGGAAAGCAAATGTAGTGGCCGATGCTCTTAGTCGAAACCCCAGCTCCGACGAAAATAGTCTGCAAAGTTTGAGACCTGAATTCCAACAAGAATTTGCCAAACTCAACTTGTTAATGATCGCGGGAGGCACCATATCAAACTTGGAAATAAAGCCCGGCCTTGTGGAGAGAATTAAAGAAGCTCAGCCTGGTCACCCCAGCATTGAAGGAATTAAAAGAAAGGTGAGTATGGGCAAGGCCTCGGAATTTGTCATAGGCGATGATGGAATATTATGGTACGGGGACAGACTCTGCGTGCCAAACATAGAGGACCTCAGACAGCAAATCCTAGCTGAAGCACACACCACTCCATATTCAATCCACCCTGGAGGAACCAAAATGTATAAGGATATTCAGGAAAGATTTTGGTGGCACGGTATGAAGAGGGACATAGCCACATTCGTTGCATGTTGCGATTCTTGTCAACGCATAAAAGTTGAGCATCAAAAACCAGCCGGACTACTGCAACCAAACAAAATACCTGAGTGGAAATGGGATGAAATAGGGATGGATTTTATTGTTGGACTACATCGGTCACGACACGGGAATGATGCCATATGGGTCATCACCGATAGATTAACCAAGGTGGCACATTTCATTCCAGTGAAGACAACCTACAACACTCAGAAGCTTGCCAGGATTTATCTCTCCCGTATAGTTTGTCTGCATGGAGTCCCGAAGACTATAATATCCGACAGAGGCACTCAATTTGTCTCGAGATTCTGGGTTCATTTACAACAGGCTCTGGGAACTCAATTGGCCTTCAGCACAGCCTTTCATCCCCAGACTGATGGACAGACTAAACGCGTAAACCGAATTTTAGAAGACATGCTGAGAGCATGTGTCCTCACCTATGGAACCAGTTGGGAAGAAAGCCTACCATATGCCGAGTTCGCATACAACAACAGTTACCAGGCCAGCCTGCAAATGGCACCTTTTGAAGCCCTATACGGACGGAGATGTCGTACCCCGCTAAATTGGTCAGAGACCGGAGACAGCCGTATCTTCGGCCCAAACGTGCTCAAAGAAGCCGAGGAAAAAGTCAAGCTAATCAGGGACCGACTCAAGACCGCTCAAAGCCGACAGAAGAGTTATTACAATCAGAAACATCGTGGGGTCAATTTTGAACCCGGTGAATTTGTGTACCTACGAGTATCACCTATGAGGGGACTGCAACGGTTTAAGATTAAAGGAAAGTTAGCACCAAGATTCATTGGACCATTCTGCATAGTGGCACGAAGAGGCACTGTAGCCTACCAGCTAGACTTACCCGAAGACTTGTCCGACATTCACGACGTGTTCCACGTCTCTCAATTAAGGAAGTGCGTAAGCAAACCAGAGAAACAAGTATTCCATGAGAACATTGACGTGCAGCCAGACCTCACTTATCGGGAACGCCCAGTAAAAATACTAGAGGAGTCTGAAAGGAGAACCCGATAGAAGACCATCAAATTTTTCAGAGTTCAGTGGAGCAACCACACCGAAAGCGAAGCAACTTGGGAAAGAGAGGATTTTCTTCGGACAGAACATCCATTCTTATTTAAGGATCAACTGGAATCTCGGGGACGAGATTTTTCCTAAGGGAGTAGGTGTTGTGACACTCCAAAATTTTTATTTGGTTTTCAGCAAAAACTTTGTGGTTTTTGAAAAGAGGCCATTTAAAATTTTCCAAAAACCTTCCTCTTAAAAACTTCCTTTTCTTTGGCAAGGATTTTATTTTTCTTCAAACTATGGTGTTTGATCTTTTGAAACTTCTTCTCTGTTGGTTCCCTCTCAAATTTATTTTGGGAGTTTAATCTTTTTTTTTTCTTTTAAAAAGAAACTCTATGAAAATTTGGGATTTTCATATCTTGGAAACCACCCATGACTTTGTATTTTTGCCCATGTGGTAAAACCCCTCCAAAACCTCCCCTCCTCCTTGTAATCAACCTAAGTTCTCTGTCCCAACTAATCCAAGCAAGTTTTGGATTTTATTCTAATTTTCTTTCCCCTCAAATCTTTTCTACAAATTTTTGGAGCCTGAGAGATTTTCAAAGCAAGTACCCTTTTGCATTTGAGTTTTGACCTCAAACCAACTCTCCTGGATGGTCCTTTGTACCCACAACCCAGAACCATCTTGATCCACTCCTCCTCTTTTCAAATTTTTCAAATTTCAGTCTCTGCAAGTTTGGACCAGATTTGCCAAATTTGGTGAAATTCATATCTACACTTCTTCTAAAAATCCACCAAAATTCAGGCAGCCTACTGGAGCAATGAGTAGCCACTCCACCAAGTTTCAGCTCAAGGAAAAATCCCTAGATGCCTAGATCATTCTGTCGAACACCTTGCATGCACTGTTCTGTTCATCTTTAGTTAAGTTCAGAAATTCAGTGTCGTTTTTCCTTCGTCAGACTCGGTCACGCGGCCACAGTGCGCCCTGGCGCGTTGCATGCAGCCTCTTCCCCTTGACCAGCACCCCGCACGCACGCTTGGCCGATTCCTGGCGTCGGTAGCGACGAGCCTCGCCGGCGTTGGAAGCTTCTGCGGTGGCTGCACCTTCCGTGGCGGCCAGCGAGGGCCCGAGCCCGCTCGCCACGCCACCCGGCGCCGCCCAACGCCCCCTGGCTCTCCGCGTGTCCCTGCCATGCCAACGCACGCCCGTGGCACCGTCGTCGTGGCCTGGCAAGCACGGAACGTGCTCCCTGCCGCCGACGGGCCGCGCCACCCCCGTTCCGTCGAGCTCGCCCTAAACACCCAAATCCCGGCTAGTTTAGCACCCAAACGGACCCAGTGAACCCCCACGACGGCCCTCGACCCCTAAACCTCCCCGACCAAAGCACTGCGCCGCCGTAACCTTCACCGGAGATCCCCGTTCACGGCCACCGCCTCGGATCGCCTATAAAAAGGACCCCAAGCTCGCTCACGACCCCCACACCCTCACTGCACCTCTCCAAGACCCTGCCAAGCCACCAGGAGGACCTCGAGGAGGTCTCCTCCCCCGACTCCGGACGCCCCGTTCCGCCTCGGCCTCCACCTCGATTCGCTCCGGTGAGGCCGTCGCCGGCGCCCAAACCCCGTCAGTTACCCCCTCTAGCTACCAGAAGTCTAACCCCCTCCTCAATTTGGCCTTCGCAGCTCCATCCGACGAGACCCTCGACCACCCGAATCGCCGTCCGCCGGAGCAAGGCTCGCCGTTGACGTGGTGCTCGCCGACCGCCACCACCACCACCAACCGACACGGAAGGGCGCCCTGAACATGGAGGTACCCTCCGATCTTCCTGCCTCGCCGTGGATCGCCGCCAGCGACCACCGCGGCTCTCGTGCGCCGACGAGCTTCGTCCCCCGTTTGAAAGTTTAAACCTGACGAGTGGGACCCGCCCGTCAGCCTCTTAGATCCTTTTAAACGAATCGTTTTCTGAAAACGCCTTCGGGCAAAATACGCTTTCCCCTCTGGGCTGGCGTATTCAAGACTGGAACGTTTTCTGTTTTTATAAGCTAGCCCCTGGAAATCTTCTGTTTCATTACAGATGAGTCCCTGGACAAAAACCTTTATAACTTTTAAACAGAAAAGTATTTTTGATTGATCCTTTTTCTGTCCTCTTTAAAATTTTGTCTAGTTTTTTATCAGATTTATTTGAAAAACATTTGGAATACTTTTTGTGCACCTCTTGGTATTTACGATAGCGCGTATATTTTCTTTATACCGTAGATACCGAAGGAGGTGACGGAGCCGCGAACTTCACCGAGCTAGGCTCCGACTACTCCGAACCAGGCAAGCATGTTTGAACTTTTGATATGATGATTGTTTTGGCATGTTTGCATTAAGTAGTTTATGGCATGTTGATGAACATACCGACGAATGTCCTGTTACCTGAGACGATGAGGCAAGTGAGTTTCGAAAATCCATGAGTGGATGGATGTGAGTATGCATGGCCATGTGTTGGCATGAGGATGGGTAAGATGGCAGTGTTGTATCATGCCAGGCTTATGCCAGACTATGTGACTTCAATGTCAACTCGTATCATTCCAGTTCCTTCCATTCTTCCTTCCTTGTACTACCACATGTTTTCCGCAAGGAATATGGCTTAGTAAGTTGTAAACCGCTTTCCTGGTACACACCAAAAAGGAGAGGCCGTGATGATGGTTCCATGGCCCTGGATTAAAGCCAGTCATCCGGTCAGGGGGCATGGGTGTTTCCGGTTGGGACCGAGAGGGGGGCACCCCTTAGAGCGCGCGTATATAAATTTGATCCCATGCTATTCGAGATTGTGATCTCCCCGTCTCAAAAGTTTTTCTTGGACGATGTCTAGGGTGATTCCTAGCATCGAGAGGTAGGATGGGTGTGTACTGGTTAGCTGTGTTTTCTTTCGAAATATTGTAAACGGAACTAGTCCTTCGTGACTATGGAAATCCGTTGGCTGTGGGAAAAATTTTGTACAAACTCTGCAGAGTCATATATTCCTTCGAATCATCTATTCCATGTCCAAGTTCGATATTAACTTATCTTGACCAAATGTCAGCTTTGATGACAGAGACTCCGGTGAACCGTATGAGTGCTAAGTCCGGTTAAATGATTATTCCTGTGGATGGACTAACCTGTTTATTCTCATGAATTGAATATTTATTATGAGCATTATTTCCTTGTGAATAAAAGCCCTTTATGTGGTGTCGCTAAGATGCCCGACTGTGGCATCTCTTTTAAAACCCTTTCTGTGATGTCGCCCCGACGTCCGACTGTGGCATTCCTTTTAAAGCCCTTTATATGGTGTCGCTAAGACGCCCGACTGTGGTATTTCTTTTAAAGCCCTTTCTGTGATGTCGCCCCGACGTCCGACTGTGGCATTTCTTTTAAAGCCCTTTATGTGGTGTCGCTAAGACGCCCGACTGTGGTATTTCTTTTAAAGCCCTTTCTGTGATGTCACCCCGATCTCCGACTGTGGCATTTCTTTTAAAGCCCTTT